>NW_026089540.1:2921352-2922074 GCF_000143185.2 Schizophyllum commune H4-8
TCAGGGGGAAAGGGGTAAGCGTTAGTTGGTTCTTTTTTGGGGGAAGAGGGTAGGGGGTGAGGGGGTTGTGAGGGCGAAGAGGGAATGGGGGCCGTGCGAAGAGGGAATGGGGACCGGGCGACACGAAGTGACGGCGAAGGTACTGGCGAGACAGATGCCGATGAAGAAACAGATGCCGATGAAGAAACAGATGCCGATGAAGAAACAGACGCCGATGAAGAAACAGACGCCAACGAAGAAACAGACGCCAACGAAGCACGAACGATGCAGATGCCAATAAAGCACGAACCACGCACCCCTCAGCTATCTGCGCGAGGCCCTCCGTCAGGTCGAAGATCGGGTGGAGGGTGAGGTCCGACGCACCCAGCCCCACTGGAAGGGAGGGAGGGTCAGTATGAGGGCGAGGGCTAGGGGGAGAGGGAGGGAAAGGGCGCAGGAGTGGTAGCGTACAACAGAGCGAAGGAGAGCGCACGAGAATGCGAAGGATAGCGCAAAGGTAACATGATGAGGGAGAAAAAAAAACGAAATACGCCACCCAACAACGCACCGCACAGATACACCCCGCCTCCGGGCACGCGGGCAGGTTGGGGACCTCGTAGGTCGCGAGGCGGCGCCAGGGGGTGCTGGGGGAGGGGGTTAGCGAGGTAGGGAGGAAGGGTGGGAGAGGGAGGGGGAGGGGAAGGAATAGAAGGGGTGGGGAAGGGGAGGGACAGGCAGGGATG
>NW_026089540.1:2922936-2924567 GCF_000143185.2 Schizophyllum commune H4-8
GGACGAGAGAAAGGGGCAGAGGAAGAACCCCAGACGCACCATTCTGTGCATGTACTACCCGGAACACGTCCATCAGGCGCTCCTATCCGATAACTCATCGGCCGCGCACGCACTATTAGGATTCGTGATGCACTCCCCGTTGCCATCGAGTCCTTCTAGGTGGTCTTTGCCGTCGATGTAGACGCCGGTCATGTTGCCGTCGTAGGAGAGGGAGGTGAAGGCGCGGTCTGTGGCGTGCTCGATGGTGAAGTGGCCGTTGGCGGGGCTGGGGAAGGGTGAGCGGGGGAGGAGAGGGAGCGCTTGAGAGGGGGGAAAGAGGAATAATGGGGGAGGGAAGGGCAGGAAGACGCACAGGTCGAGGAAATCGCCCTCTGCTGGAGGGAACTCATCACACTGTGCGGGAGTCAGTGTAAGGTGAGGCAGAGACGAGGAGTAGAAATTCTAGTAGAAACGCACCTTGTTGATGTGATGGAACCACCAGTCCTCGAACTTGAGCTGGATGAATGGTCAGCGCAGACGCGTTAAGCGACCAACAGCAACGCACGTTGTACAGCGGGGTCCCTGGCTCGCGGTTATTCGGGTTATCGACGCCGGGTGTAGTGCCATTCAGACACCACATGCCTGTTCTCTTCACTTAGCTCGCTCGCCCGGCGCATAGGCGCGTAGTACCTACTCTTGTGCCAGGCAGCAACATGCGCGACCGCCGGGCGGACGAGAAGGAAGAGGATGGAGGCAAGGATAATTGAAGTGCGCGGCGTGTGGTCCATAGTGTGTGCGTCAGGAGTGGACGAGCATAGGCTGTCAGTCAGTAGCAGGCGAACGAGGATCTGGAGCGGAAGGAGGGAGGAAGCAGCGGATGCCCGGGCCGACTTCGCAACCGACGATCGGGCTCGGCCACGTGAGAGGCGACTCAGCACATCTCATGTTCCGCCCCCGACGCGCCTTGCCTCCGCCCGCGCGTCGTCTCTTCTCCGCTACATGTCTTTTGCACAGGCCAATCTATATGTCGACTATCTTGGACCAGCTGGACGCGCTGGCCGCGCGTCCGACGCCTACCAGTTCGCAGTCAACCTCGTCCGATGTTGAGATCGTGGACTGTGCGCTCCCAGTGGGTAGGTGCGTGCTTGGTCGCTTGGGGTGGTACAAGCCTGCTTATCCATGTGCTCTTAGGTCCGCCGCACCGCTCGCCAATCGCACTGCAAGCATAATCAACAAGTCCCCCGGTGGTACAAAGCGCAAGCGCGCCACCATCCCCGCCGACGATAAAGCCAACAAAGCAAAACCTTGCTCGTCCCCATCTTCCTCTGTCATGTCTTCTGCCACTCCAACACCTGCCCCCGCCGCTGCCACACCTGCATCCGCTGCTCTTGCCACGGCGCCTACGGTGCCACCACAGCCTGCCGCCACTCCACCGCTGCAGCCAGAGCGCTTATACGACTACCGCGACTTCGATCCGCCACCCAGGCTCGTCTACTGCACCACTGCGGAGGAAACTGACCGCGAGGTGGAGACACTGGAAGGGTGCGTGCACCACTGCTATCTACGTCTAGGCGCGTTCACCGTGGCTACCACCAGACGCGCCTTTTCACCCTCACCCCTGGCCTTCTCTCTCAGACTCCTCCCCTCCCGCC
>NW_026089540.1:2927019-2930840 GCF_000143185.2 Schizophyllum commune H4-8
CCCCACCTTTCGTCTCCCGACACTAACCCTATCCCCCACCACATTTTCTTTCCCCTATCACGCAATCAACCTCCTCCAAACTATGACTAACACCCCCCCCCACACACACCCCCACCACTACCAAGCCCCCCACTACCAAGCCCCCCTCCTACACAAAAAACTAACCCCCCCCCCCTACCCAGATCGTCGCCCGCTATTGCGACGGGAAGACGCTTTCGAAGGGCCCCGTGCGCACGAGCGACTGGGAAAGGCCGCTGAGTGGGGAGCAAGTGGGGTGTGAGTGGGCGGTTTTCTTCTTTCGTTTTGAGTGGGCGGTTTTTCTTCGTTTTGAGTGGCGGCTTTTTTTCGTCTTGAGTGGGCGGTTCTTTCTTTCTCGTCTTGAGTGGGCGTTTGCCCTTCGCTGCTTCGTTGTTCTTTACTACTTCCTGGCACTTCCCTTCACCATATTCCCCCTCCCTACCCCTCCCTCCCTTACCCCTTCCCACCCCCCTCGCCCCCTCTCACCAAACGTTTGCTAACCCCCCCCCCCACAGACGCCGCGAACGACGCGCACTGCGCGATAGTTGCGTACAATCGGATGCTCCAGATTGCGAAGGAGAACGGGGTGGAGCTGGAGGGGAGGGAGGCGGGGTGGACGGGGAGTGTGGGTGTGGAGAGAGCGGGAGGAGTGGGGGGAGGAGAGGTGGGGGTGAACAGGCCGACAGCGGGCGTGGCTGGCTCAATGGTGGGCGGTGGACCATCCGTCGCGCTCTCGCGCACGTCGTCGGTCGCACTCTCGCGCACGTCGTCGGACGCGTCATCCTCATCGGGCGAAGCGTTCTCGTCGGACGCGTCCTCATCGACAGGCGATAGCTTCGCCGGCGCGGCCTGGCCTCCCGAGACGCCTTCGACGTGGCCTCCCGAGACGCCTTCGACGTGGCCGCCGCAGACGCCTTCGAGTTCCTCGCTGTACCCCGCGGTGTCCGACTTCGTGTACGAGGCGGATGGTGGGGGTGGAAGGCTTGACGGGGTGGGAAGGCTCGACGGGGCGGCGTTGAGTGCGATGTCGGGCGGGGCGGCGCCAAGTGCGATGGCGAGGGCCGTGTCGGAACCATCGGGTGCGACGGTGTCCGGAACGCCGGTCAACAGCGCGCTGTCGGAACCACCGGTCAACAGCGCGGCCCACGGCGGCGCGAGTGCGCGCGCTCCGGGCAGTATCGCGAAGTCACGGAGCGCGCCTACGGCTCCCTCGGGCTTGGGGAGCGCGCCTGGGGCCTCTACGTCGGCGCCGGTTGATGCTGAGCCCGCTGCGGTCGACGACGAGGAACCGCCATACGAGCCGCCGATCAGGATTATCTCCGAGCGGGCGGGGAACAGCAGGGCGATGCAGGGCACCGGCTCGAGGGCGATGGAGGGGCTGGTGAAGAGCTCGAGGACAATGCAGCAGTCGGTGTCATATGCGGGCGGGGCGGGAGGGGCGAAGGCGAGCGGGGTGAAGGCGGGAGGGGCGAAGCCGCCTTCGTCGAGCGCGAAACCTGCCTCGTCGAGCGCGAAGCCCTCTTCGTCGAGCGCGACTTCGTCGAGTGTGAAACCGCCGTCAAAGGGGAAGGGGAAGGAGGTCGCCGGTCCGAAGATGCTTGTCCCGAGCCACCATGATCCAAGCGGTCGGTCCAAGCGGACCACCGCGCGAAACCTGCGCGCCTCGGCGCCGCTCGCACAAAGGCCAGCACGAGACTCCCTAGAGGACACAGGACACGAGCGACGCTTCGGAAGCGCCGCCGCAGAAGTGCAAAGGGCCCGGGAAACCCCACCGATCGACCTCAACCCAGCCTCGCGATCGGCCTCTCCATCTCTCGTGGACGAGCCGCAGAGCGGAAAAACGACACTCGACACGAAACTCGACCGCGTCGCAGGGCTGCTCGAGAGCGTCCTCGCTACTGTGATTACCATCCAGGACCAGTCCCCACCAAACAGCGTCATCTACCCCGAACATGTCATCACTGTCGTATCGTCGCTAGCGCGTCGCATCCTCCCCGGACTTCGTAAAGTCCCCAACCACCAGACAGGCCCCACACATGAACTGGACACTCCACAGCAGACCAACTCATCCCCTACGACACTCATGACAACTAGCGAACGTGTCGCATCGGCTTCCATCCCATCGCACTACGAGGGCGAACGCATAACACCGGTATCAGCGCTGTCGGACCAACCCATGGCCGCAGCCGCACGAAGAGGCAGCCCGCCTCCCGCGATGATACACGACACCGCCCCCGTGCCCCCTCACCTCACAACAACTCCTTCGCCACCGATCACCCCCGCAGCGCGCACCCTTCCACCGGAGCGCTTCCTGGTCCTATGGCCCGGCAAGGGACCAGGACCTGCAGGCCTCAATTGCTCACCGGCGGAGCTGATCAACCTGCTCAACAAGTTGTACCCTGAGGGATGTCCTACCGAAAAACGCTTCGGTGGGCTCAAATGGACCGCCGCAGGCCACCTGGCCATATACATCCGTCCCCCCTACACTGTCTCCCAACTGCTTCGAACCGAGCATGCTAGAAGAACCATCCAGACAATCGTTAAGATCAATTGCCACGAGAAAGTGGAGTTGACGTGTACGGAGAGCGAGGGACGATGGGAGCATGTCGTTCTCAACGGCATGCCCGCACAAGGCGTCACCACTGATGCCTTCAACAAGGAGTTGACCATCGCCCTAGGTGACGAGGCCCCACACCTCCGCAGAGCCACAGTTATGTGCGCAGACATAGCATCAGCAGAACACACCTCCATCCGCCTCAGCTTCGTCGACCCAACGAGCGCTGAACGCATCTTGCGTGGCGGTATATATTTCCGTGGACAACATATCCGTACTTCCAAGTATCGCCCCAGACGACGTCATTCCCCCCTTACCACATCACCCACATACAGTTGACCAAGTGATGTACCGCTTCAACCAGGCACACCACACGAAGGGAGAACCAGCAGTGACCCACGCTCAGACGCGCCTGGCGCGATTTGCGCAGATGAATAGTTAGTGAACAGACAGTCGGACAAATCTTAGATAATATCCCGTAGTACACTGTCTACCATAAGGCTCGGCCTCAGAGGACAATAAACGGGATACCAAAAAAAAAAAAAAAAAAAAAAAGGAGGTCGCCGCGTCACCCTCCTCAGAACTAGGCGCCGCGCCTACGTCCCCCCTTCCTCCCCCCTCGCATTCGAAACCCACCACCTCTGCCTCGCATTCGAAACCCACCACCTTCGCCGGCCCCCTCCTCCCCGGCATGCTCTACACCTCCCACCACGCTGCCTCCGGCATGCCCAAACAACACCTGCGCGCCTACCGCTTCTGGCACGTCGAGAGGAAGCCGATGGACGAGATGTGCCGCGCGCTGAGCACGAGGGGGCGGGACGACCCGCTGAAGGTGGGCACGGTGGTGTGAGTGTTGTGCTTTATTTGCGTGTTTCTATCTTCTTTGAGTGTTGTATTTGCTTTGAGTGTACTCTTTCGTTTCCGACCCTAATCCTCCGTCCCTCATCTCCTTTGCCCTCCCTTCCCCCTACCCGTCTTCCTCCCTTCCCCCTCCCCGTCTTCCCTCGTCCATCACCTCCCACTCTCCCTAACCTCCCCTCCACCCAACTAACCCATCCCCGACTAACCCACCCATCCAATCAACACCCAACTAACACACCCACCCTAGCTCCTACATCCTCGGCGCGCTCGCGAAGGACCCCTCGCTGCCGTTCGATAAGGGGAGACTGGTCGAGCTGGCAGGCAGCGATGCGGGGTCGTGGGCGAGGTGGAGGGGGTTTGTGGAGGGGAGGTCGGGAGGGGTGTGAGG
>NW_026089541.1:0-126062 GCF_000143185.2 Schizophyllum commune H4-8
TAACCCTAACCCTAACCCTAACCCTAACCCTAACCCTAACCCTAACCCTAACCCTAACCCTAACCCTAACCCTAACCCTAACCCTAACCCTAACCCTAACCCTAACCCTAACCCTAACCCTAACCCTAACCCTAACCCTAACCCTAAGGTGACGAGACAAATGTGCTGCCCAAACTAGGTGCATAATGCTCCTAGGTTCAGTGTCTGACTAGACGCGTAACGCGCCTTGTTGTGGTGCAGTGTGTCCTCAACTAGGTGCGTAACGGCCCTAGTCCAGCAGGCCCGGAGCGCTCGGCCACCTAGGCGCGTAACGAGGCTAGTTCAAGTGGCGAACAAGTAGGCCGCCCAAACTAGGTGCATAACGCGCCTAGTTTCTGTGATGAGCCGCCTTCCCACCTAGGGGCATAACGACCCTAGTCCAGCAGGCGAGGCGTGCTCGGCCAACTAAGGGCATAACGACGCTAGTTCAGCATCCATGCAAGCAGTGCGTGGCAAACTAGGTGCGTAACGACACTAGTTTGCTCCGGTCAGCCCGCGCCTTGACCATCTGGACAATGCTTTGGCATACCTAGGGGCATAACGGCGCTAGTTGGGGGTGGCTGACTAGGGGCGTAATGCCTCTAGTTCTGGTGGCGAGAGAAGTGGGCTGCCGAAACTAGGTGCATAACGCTCCTAGTTGTGGTGGACTGCCTCGCCAATTAGGTGCGTAACGGCTCTAGTCCATCAATCCCGGAGCGCTCGGCCAACTAGGCGCATAACGACGCTAGTTTGCTCCGGGCGAGCAAAGCCTCGGCTGATGCGGACCACGCTTCGGCCTACCTAGGTGCATAACGGTGCTAGTTTGGGGTGGCTGCCTAGGTGCGTAACGCCTCTAGGTAGCGAGACAAGTGGCCTGCCCAAACTAAGTGCATAACGCTCCTAGGTTCTGTGTCTGACTTGATGCATAACGCTCCTAGGTTCAGTATCTGACTAGGTGCGTAACGCGCCTAGTTGTGGTGCAGTGCGTCCCCAACTAGGTGCGTAACGGCCCTAGTCCAGCAAGCCCGGAGCGCTGGGCCAACTAAGGGCGTAACGACGCTAGTTCAGCAAGCACAGGGCACTGCCAACTAGGCGCGTAACGATGCTAGTCTGGTCCGAGTGGACAAAACCTCGGCCGAGGCGGACGACGCATCGGCCTAACTAGGTGCATAACGGCCCTAGTTCAGCGTGGCTGCATGAGCGCCGGCGCCTGCCTAGGCGCGTAACGCCTCTAGTTTAGGTGACAAGACGAGTGTGCTGCCCAAACTAGGTGCATAACGCTCCTAGTTTCAGTGTCTGACTAGGTGCGTAACGCGCCTAGTTGCGGTGCAGTGCGTCCTCAACTAGGTGCATAACGGCCCTAGTACAGCAGGCCCGGAGCGCTCGGCTAACTAAGGGCGTAACGACGCTAGTTCAAGTGGCGAGACAAGTAGGCTGCCCAAACTAGGTGCATAACGCGCCTAGTTTCTGTGATGAGCCGCCTTCCCACCTAGGGGCATAACGACCCTAGTCCAGCGGGCGAGGCGTGCTCGGCCAACTAAGGGCGTAACGACGCTAGTTTAGCAAGCACAGCGCAGCGCCAACTAGGCGCGTAACGACGCTAGTTTGGTCCGAGTGAACAAAACCTCGGCCGAGGCGGACAACGCTCCGGCCTAACTAGAGGCATAACGGCACTAGTTTGGCATGGCGCGTGTGTGCCGGCGCCTGCCTAGGTGCGTAACGCACCTAGTTTAGGTGGTCGGACAAGTGCGCTCCCGTACCTAGGTGCATAACGGCCCTAGTTTTGCAGGCTTCGGACCATGCTCTAACCAAACTAGGCGCATAACGGCCCTAGTTCTGCAGGCTCCGGACCATGCTCTAACCAAACTAGGCGCATAACGGCCTCAGTTCTAGCCCTAATCCTAACCCTAATCAACAGATTCAATCTGATTCAAACCCCAATCTGTTGCAAAAACCAGGATCAGAGGGTTAGGAGAGAGGCTCTGAGCAGCAGGCACCGGAAGGGTCGCCTTTCGCCTCGTCGTTGAGTCTAAAGCCGACGTGGGCACTCTTATATTCGATCTCACGCGCGTGCGCTGTTACACGCGCACTACACGCTACCCAAGCGCTCCCGCGCCCGACCGTCGCCAACGGGCGACCACTCTGCGCTCGCCCCTACCCGCTCGACTGGCGAGATCCCCACTCGCGGGCCCAGAGCTCCCGCACTCGTGGCTTGAAAGTGTACTGTGCGCCCTCAGCATGCCTCCGACCCCTGAATGCTGACAGACGTGTCGAAGAGGCTGCCGAGGCGTACTATTCTTGCTTCTTTTTTACAAGACACGCACCGGAAGCGCAGGACGCTCACCTCAGCGTGTCTTCGGCTCCGTCAAGACACGCACGTGACTCGGCTGATCGGAGCGCCCGGCCGGTGATTCCGGCGCCACGCGCGCCTTATCTGATCCCGCGTCTGCCTCCGCGTCTGCCGCCGTCGCCGCCCTCTCCTCGCCCGCGTCGTCGTCGTGTACCCTTTCCCATCTCCCTCTCACCAGTGTTACCACCCTGTCTGATGGCTTTTGTAGAATTGAACTCGCTAGCACCGTCTTGAACACTCTGTATGCCCTTGACCACGAATAAATTGGTTGCCAGTACTTGTGCGCGATGTTCACTGTGAGCCCAACGGTACAAGTGTAGGAATCAAGGGCAGAGTCGTTAGTAGCGCCAAGGTCATGCACAAACGCGTGGTGCGAGACAGAAGTAGTACAATAAATCAGCAAGACAACAGAATCATGCCAAACGTGAACGAGAAATAGGCTCGCACAGCACGCGAGAGCGCGAGAACACGCAACCACCGGGAAGACGCGTCTCTCACTCGTGTTCGTATCCTTGAGCCTGGGTTCGTGTGCAGAAGCAAATTTTCTCCGTAAATAAGTGTTGATTCATAAGCTACACTGCATTATCTGCACTATATAGTAGGATGCGTCCCTGTCCATGCACGGCCGCGCGCGTCCTCTACGGGTGCGGTAACAGCGTGATACAATTTCTTCTATCGCACCCAGCATCCCACTGCCCCTCGGTCTTCGCCTCGCTGCCCAGAAGCAAAGAAATAGCGCTCCAGGCGAACTTCCCTGCATCTCCCCCTCCATTTCGCCCCCCCAAGTCTATCTCCTTCCCTTTACCCTTGTAATCAATGCATCGAGCGTGTTTCGTCGCTATGTAGTAATTATGTGAGGTATTCCGAATATCACACCGCGCGAGAAGCGGGGAAACGTACCCATAACGCGCCATATGTGCCGGTCAAGATCACGGGAAGGCGGCATGGTGCTGCCAACACTTCAGAGCTCGAACGGAGACTCGCGCGCGAGGCGCTCTTCCTGTGCGAGCCTCAACGGGAGCCGCGTAGCGCTGGCGCAATTCCTTGACCTTGCGCTTTATGAAAGCAATCTGTGTACATTGTCAGTGAGGTCTAACAAGATGGAGGAGGGAACACGAGATAAAGGAGGGTGAGAGGAATTTAGGAGGGGACGGGGACACGCTTCGTGTAGTCAGCACTTGACACCATGACGTCACGTTGTATTTCCTCAATCTCCTGGTATATGTAGACTTTTGAGTACTAGAGAAGCCCCGGCTCCGCCGGCTGCATACCTTGCTTGCATCACGCACGTGAGTCTGAAAACTGCTATCGTGGTCTATTCCGCCATGCCCAGGGTTGCGACGCTGTCGTCCAGAGGGCTTGTTGCAAGGAGGCAAATAAGTAGGACTTGTGGACGACGGTGTCTGCGCATTGACCGATGTTGTCTTGGAACGTGCTACGCACATGGGGTCATTTTTGATGGGGTCAATAAGACACGGGAAAGACCTTGCAAGCAAGGTGACTTTGGGGCATGCGAAGCTCGGCTGTATTGAAGAGGGGTGCGTCTGAAGAGTATGCGGCGGAGGCGGCGGTGAGAGACAATGTAGGCCTCATCAAGAAAGGGGTGGTGTAGCAGGGCGGTGCGGTAGGCTTTCGTCAATGCGAGCGTGGACATAGCGTCTGGGGCTCCGTCAGCTCAGATTCTCTGCACTCAAGGGCGAAGGCGAGCCGAGAAAACTTACCTTCGAGCGTGAACGGGCGGTGTCGCCTTTCGCGTGTTCCGGGAATTTGTTCGGGGCGGAGCCGCGCCTGTTGCTCAGCCGTGCGCGCCGGCAATGGTGCAACAGCATGCGCACGTCTGCGGTGGTCATGGAATTGATATGGCCCCACGTCGAAGGACCAAAACCTTTGCGAAGCGGTCATCAACAACGGGGATCGGCAACACTGGTAAGCTGCGAGCAACGCACCTGCCTGCGCTGGCCATGGCTTGCGCCGGTTCATCGCCGGTCTGTCAGCGTCACGTACAAAACCCCCCGGCTCACCTCACGAGCTAGGCGGATCGCCCATCGAAGCCCGAGCGTGAACCAGGTGAATATTATTAGCTTGCGTGTCTTGCGAGGACCTGTTACTTATTCCTTCACAAGACACGCATCCCCTAGGCCGCCCGCCCAGGATTTGCGTGTCTTGTGGGGTGCTAAGCGTCTAATCCTTTCACAAGACACGCAACTCGCCCGCGGAAATTGGCGTGGCGTTTGGACGTTGGCGATGCGCATAAAAGCATTAAATATTGGCAGCGTTGGATAGCTGCAGATCGTGCAATTCCAGCGATATATAACATGTGGGGGTAAGCTACGGTAGGGTGGGCACGGTGGGGGGGAGGAGGATGAGGCGCGCGACCTTGATCTGGTCCCGCGCCGGGTCGCCGACCGTCACGTTACGTCGCCCGCGTTCGGCTCTTACCGGTGCGTGTCTTGGGTCGATCTAAAGGTTGCTTTGCGTAGGCGAGGGATCAGATACATCATGTGATCCTGTAGATCGTCAATATACACTTTTTATGACCATCATGTACTGTCTGTTGACTGTCTGCGACAGTCTCAGCTCACAATGGTATCTTGAGCGGCAAGGCCTCCTATTGGCTTGCCCTCAATTTGCCCTTCGATCGACCTGTCGTCTTTATCCTTCGCTTATCCCCAAGTTGTCTCACGATATTGGTACACCTTGTGCTCAGGATTATTGAGAGGCGGGTCTAGTGCTATTGGCCAAAAGGATCCGCCGGTGCACTGGTCGTCAGGGCAAACATGCAATGCGCAGCAATATACATGCGGTACACCGTACCCGCATGGCATTGTTTGTCGTTGTATGCGAGATTCCTGTTGTGATAACGTAATCGTCATCGATCGCCATCGCTCTTTGACCTCTTACCACCATGGCGACGCTACTCGATCCCCTTTTCTTCCGCCCTGGTCGTGCCCGCACATTCACCTGTGAGTATCGCATGAGTTGCACGCACGGCGACATCTCAATGTCTTACAGGTGACGAGAGGACTTTCAATCCTGGTGACGGGTTTGTGTTTGCGGGCCCTTCTGTTGAGCTTGCGTTAGCTGACTGACATGCAGGCTGTGGATTGAGACCGAGGAACCTCCCGAGCTTGATCTGATGGATCCTGCGGATGATAACGACGATGAAAACTCGGATGTCGACAATGACGACCTTCCGGTGTGGGAGGAACCGTCGTTCTCCCCAACCCATGACCCATCCGAGCTCCATGAGAACGCTGTCCCTGCGGCGTCGTATAATTCGGTCCATGGTCCCGCTTATCAGAAAGGTGACCTGGATATGTATGGGGAAGATGAAGTGCCGGATGTCCCCGGGGTGGCGGTCAAGCGTGTCCTGCTCGTTCCGTCGGATGTAAATCATCCCCGTGCAGAGACGTATGTTGTCGGTGCTCATGAAGCGTGTGATGTCGCCACTGATCATCTACTCACATCAGGATTGTCCGCTTTCCCGAAGGTCTCTTAGAGGACAAGATCACCCTTATATCGGAGCGCTCGACCTTCGGTGAGTTAGCTGTGGGCTTGCTTTCGTTACATCAGTTTACATAGGTATTCTCCGCGACAGGTACGATGCCTCGGATCGTGATTCCAGCTGTGACCTCCATGGCCGTCATCGATAGGGTCACAGGCCGTGCTGTAATGCCGCCGTGCGATCCTAACGACATCTGGTGTCGATTCAGGGTTGCGAACGAGGAAGAAGACATCATGCAGGTGAGCGTTGCTCATGATTAACGGGAAGGTGTTCATCGGCGTCGTAGTTCGACGAGAAAATCTGCAAGGAGGATTGCAAAGCTGATGGCCTATGGAATGCCGCCCAGGCAGGCCAGTCACGCTTCTGCCAGACATGCGTCACGTTTTTCCATGTGGGCTGTATGCTCGGAAGGCTTGTGAAGCCTGAACAGCTCAAGGATCACAAGGATCGCCTCTCCGAGTATGGGCAGGAGTACCTGAAGCCGCTGTGCAGGGCCACTTCGCCACCAAGTTCTGTCAAGGTTCCCAATGTGATCATCAACGCGCGTAGTGCCGAAATCGATGCGGACGTCCACGACAAGCTGAACCTTATCAAAATGCCAAAGACGACGTATGCGGAGGTGGCGTGTCTGCCCATTCGGCGGCGCACGTATCCGGGCAGAACTCCTCTCACCAACGAGGTCTTAATCCAGCATGCCATCCGGGAGGTACAGGATGGTCGCGGGGCGAAGAGGGTTTCGAACCTGTTTGACGTCTTGGTTGCCTCGGGGCTGTGTCCACAGGCCAGTGCACGCGGTGCGAAGACCATTCTCCTAAAGGACTTGCGCAAGCATCGCGGTCGCGTCATGTGGTGGTTCTTGTGCCCAGGCTGTTCGAAGCGGTTGATTTAAGGGTGGAGTTGTGTTTGTTATGGGCTTAATGGGTCCGTCACTTAGTGTGTAGAGTTTGCTGGGCTATGAGTGTAATCATATTCAAACGTCAGGCAGACTGGACTTTTTGCGGCGAAAAAAGTGAGGGAAAAAGCGTGTAAAGGCGAAGAAAAAGTACCCAAAAAGAGGGAATAATGTAATGAGAAACCCAAACGTAGAAACCTTATCTAGAAATCCGGTTTCTGTCGGCGAGAATCCCGGAGACGCGCTGGGGGGTCTTCAATGTCGCGCTCACTGCTGCACGAGGCTATCGGCCAACTCCGATAGGCAGACGACCTCGATAGGGCCGGCCTCTACTGAATACTTTTGTAGGGCATCTCCATTGTATCTGAGGCACGAAGGCATACATGAGTGCATATAGCTGTATCTTGGTACAGTACAGGCCTTGGAGCCCTCCGGAGGGTGCTTTCCGAGGATAAATGTTCATCTTCCCATTGTAGCAAGGGGTGGTCGATCCTAAAATCCGACACATCCCCGGTGCACGCGAGTGATTGACGGCCGTGTTGACCGAGCAATGCCGAGCGCTCGCCGAATCCAGCTGAGCGGCGCTTACCTGGCTGCTGGCGAGCATCGACGCGGCGCACGCTCACGAGCAGTCCTGACGAGCGCACCAGAGATACGCTTGCTAATTATGATTTCTTGCAGATGATTCGTCAATAATATAGCACCTTTGGCTGTGCGGACAATATAATATGAGTTGGAGATCTCCTACGAGCACTTTGTAATACTCATGGGAGACCTCCAGCGGAAGTCACCGGTAAGTCGCCGGCCTCCTAGGCCTCGTGGGCCGGCCTGGCTCACCGGGAATCCGTCCGCAGTACACGAGGCTCAAGAGCGCGATCGACACGAGCGCGCTCGCCGGCCATAGCCGCATCCGCGCTCGCTCGCGGGCCACGCATCGGCCTGTCGGGCCCGCTCCCTGCGCCACGCGCACTTACCGGCAATCGCCGTCGTCGTCGCGCTCGCCGATGCACGCGGCACGCGGCGCGCGGCGCGCGCGTCGGGGGTCGCTCGTAGGGGAATAAAAGCGCGAAAAAAAGTGATTTGATATGTATATGTATATACATTGAAGAGTGTCGCGACGCGCTGAGCGCGTACACGACGCATGAGCAGGGATGAGGGGGTCGGGGTCGGGGTACGACACAGTGGGGGCGGGATCGCTGCGAGAGCAGCGCAGTGCCTCGCCGTCACGCAATAGCTCGACGGGGGTATGGGAAAGCCCCTGCGAGGGGGCGATACGGGCTTGTGGGGGGAGGGGGGGGGGTGCGGGGCACGCAGTCCAGCGGCTCGCGTACTGCGCGTGCGCCACGTACAGCGCGCGCGAACGCACTCGAGCTAGCGGGGAAGGGTGCATGTGGGGTGTAGCGCGCAGGCTAGAGCGTGGCGAGCGATTTGCTCGCGCATGCTCGGCGCTGCTGCCTCCCCGCTCCCTTCACCCTTGCTCGCGCGTTCCCCTCCCTCACGTGCCCCCCTCCCTCGCGCGTCCCCCCTCGCGCGTCCCTGGATCGCGCGGCACTCTGCGCGCGCGTAGCCTTCACCGCAGCGTCCCCTTCCGCGCCTCGTTGAGAGCGCGCGCGCTGGCTGCAGCTCGGCGCGTGGGCATGGCCGAGCGCAGACGAGCTGGACGCGCGGCATGCGGGGTAAAGCCCCAGAAGTACCGGCGCGTTGCCGGCGCAGCGCGGGATCGCCGTGGAGGCGATCCCGCGCGAGGGAAAGAGGGGAAGGGGGAGGGGGAGGGGGGAGGCGAAACGCGTCGAACGACGCGTGCAGAGCACGGGCAGCCGGTGCTCACGCTATCAGCGAGTCGCCCAGGACGCATTGCGCGTCCTAGGCGATCTCGCTGCTTCCTCGGCCGCGGTCTGCGGTCTGGGGGTGAAAATGGCGAAGAGGGGGCTTTATTCGGCCCCGCTCTGCTCGCCGTCGCGCAGCATGCGCCTCCTCCCCACCACCCTCCACGCGTGAAGCAAGTAAAAGTTAGTAAAAGTCCGAATGCGGGGCGTATTCACGCACCCGCTTCCTCCTCCTCGCGCCCTAGGCCGTTGGTGGTTATCCGGATCGCGGCACCGTCTTGTGCAGCGCTCGGGCCGCCGGAGCGGGGGCTTCTCTGCCTGCGCGACTCTCTGTGAAGGAGGCGATGGGGGAGGGGGAGGGGAGGCGGGAGAGGCGATGGAGGCGGCGTGATGGTGGTCGGAGGTGAAGAGACGCGCTGATCGAGCGCGTCGGATGACCGGTCCGGCGCGTCGGTCCGGTGTCCGAGCGAGGTCGTCGTCGCGGTCGATGACCTCGGAATGTCGCCGAAGGAGGATGTATGCTCTATAGATCTCGGAAATGGTGATATATAGATGAAAGAATGGATCCTGAAAGTTTGGTGAGATTCCGAGCATGGGAAGTAGGTGAACTCCTAACTCGCCTTGAATTCGTGCAAAACCAACCTGAATCCCTTGTACATGGGCCTTCGTTCGACGCCGTTTCGTCTGCCCCCTCCCCCAAAATGCTCCGATTTTCACGAAACAAATTGCGGTGTGTAGAGACAGAACTCCCCTATCCATCTCATTACCTTTAACAGTGTCTACTATCATAGATAGAAACAAAACTCATGATACATGTTGGTTAAGGCCCATCAAGTGAGCTCAAGCAATTTGGATATATACCTGACCTCCTGCAACCCATCTCACCCAAGATATAATTAGTTTCGCATCTGCATATCACTTTAAGTTACTTGCGCCTCTCACAAAGCGCCGCGATATAGACCTATGACCATCCCTTTCCCGCGGGCACGTCGTGATGCGACGCGAGTGTGACGTGACGTCCCTCGCGCCGCTTTTTGCTTCTAACCACCATCGCGCATCGAAGATGGTCTGGCCGCGTCGTCTGCTACCAAGGGAATGAGGCATGAGGACACGAGGGCATCCAGGTGCGTCTGCTACCCGCCCCGCCACATCATGTCACTGATCTATTGTTTTTCATTTCTATTTCGTCGAGCACGCGTCCTCAAAGACGCGCGTCGTCGGGGAACACGAAGGGGGATCAGCCGCTGCCACCTCCGCCGCAGTGAGACACGGAGGATCCCCCTTAGTAGTCCCCACTGACGCGCGCCTTCGTGGACGCGCGCGATCAAGAGCAAAACAAGAACAAACAAGAAAGCGATCAGCGACGCAGGCGCGTTCCCCCTCGCCGCAACCCCCCTCCCCCTCCTCCCTCTTTTTCTTTTGCTCTCTGCATTGCATACGACAAGTAGAAGACACGCCGTGCATGCGGCTCAAGACGTCGCCAACAACCCCGATCAAGCCGCCCACAAGGTCGCCACCCCCCACTCCCTCCCCCTCCCCGCTCCCTCTGCCTACGCCACATGCGCGCGTCGCGTCGTCTCGCACTGCGAGCTGAACGCGCTACGCGGCACGTGCTCACTGAAGCGCGGTGATCGACGGCGCGCTCGGTTTGCTGAGCGCGTCCGATCACGACGCTGAGTGGTAGTATGTAGCGCGCTTCTTCCCCCACTTTGGGAAGAAGAGGTTGCGCGCGCATGCAAGGGGACGCGTAGGCCGCCGTCGCGCTCGGACGCCGCTCCCCCTTCGTCAGGCCGTCATTCGTGATGTGCCGAAAAATGTCGCCACCCGCGCGCGGGCCCTGCCCCCTTCCTCCTCCTTCCCCTTCCCTCCTTTTACCCAACAAGTGTTTCCATTACACATTGTATAGTATATAAAGCTTCTGTATATAATTTTCCTCAACTTCCGACCGTGCGATAACAACATCGCCAGCGCCGCGTGCGGCGGCGACCGCGGCACATCAGGGCGGTGACGACAATGACGCGACGTCATCACGCGCACAGCGCGATGGACACGCGGCGGGCGAGAGGCCGGACGCGGGGGCACGAGGCGCTGCAGGCCACGCCCCGCGCGTTTCCGAGCCACGCCGCGCTCGCATCCCAGTCAGGCCTGAGCCGGCAACCCCTGCCCCACGAGCCGGACCGGCCTGCGAGCAGCGGGAGGGCCGGCGACTTACCGGTCAATTCCCCCGGAGGTCTCCCATGTATATTGCAAAGTGCTCGTGGGAGATCTCCGGGTCATATTGTATATGCCCGCACAGCATCAGCTGAATATAGAGCACGAAAAAGGTATCGAAGACCACCGAAATAGGCGCAGAAATGGACGTGTCGTAGATACGAGGCTGCAAAGTCGCCGACTGATAAGGAGCGCGCTCAATTGCGCCTCCATGGCTTGTTTTCGCACCCCTGTGGTGAACTGCGATTGGAGACTGTGAGGCACGGTGTCGCTTCATGGCCAGTACCGACTGAAGGCAGCCAACCCGCAGGCGCCGCTCAGCTGGGTTCCGCGAGGGCTCGGCATTGCTCGGCCAACACGGCCGTCAATCACTCGCGTGCACCGGGGGATGTGTCGGATTTTAGGATCGACCACTCCTTGCATTGTAATCACATGACTGTTGCGTCTACCGGTGGACACGATGTCCCATAGGTCAGTGACAGTCCTGCTAGCTAGGTGGGCTACCCGAGCGGTATCGAAGTCAGTATCCTGTCATTCTACACCTCTATTCCAGGTTACTGAGCTGAAAACATGCGGTACTGTGGCAAACGAAGGAGAACCCGCCAGCTCGGCGGCTTCGGCACCCGCAGGCGGGATTGATGGCGCATCACCGTCTTCCGGGCGCACGGACGCCGGTAGAGATCCAGCCTCGTGTAACGAAGTTGAACGGGTTTCTACAGAATTGCCTTATAAGGAAGGGAAACCGTAGAAACGGGGTTCCTCGTCAGAATATTCCCAGATAAACCGCCAGAGTACTACGTAGACGCGCTCGAGATGTCCAGCTGCGTGTACCAGGACTACATGCAACATTTCGCTGACCCAGCTATTGGTCTTTTACGAATCGAGCACCTGGTCATAACAAGCGTAAAGAAATCTCTTGTTCGCCCAACAACGTCCTACAGGTTCTCTAACATCTCTTCTGCCGTCCCGAAGCTGCAAAATCTGTCAAATATTCGAATCAAAGCCAGGCTGTTGTACATAAGGACAGGATCATCACCGATGACAAGGTCGAGGACGCTGTGCTCATGGTACGTTACGCTCGCATGGTTCTGCACATGTATAACGATTTCCACAGCTTCCGCATGAACTCGACGGCGCCAACAAGGCCGCACTGTGGAGAAGGTGTTTGCGGCTCCTTGGTGTTGAGGATGACCTGCAGGACTCAGAAGACAAAACCGATGGCGATGGCGAAGGTGCTGCGTACCGGACGACATGAAGGCAGCTACTGCTGAGGAAGTATGGTCTTCGCCGCTACTTTGTTGTTGTGCAAGCCTTTGATCACGCATATAGGAGAGTCTTCGGGCACATTAGCTTTGAGCCCTGACGCCGTCCCGTAAAGTAGCGGCAGCGGATACTCGACACGCAGTCCAAAACTCGCGACTTTGCGGCGGCGCTCATGCGGGCTCAAGCTACGCCGTCGCGCTTGTCTCAGCGACCTGGCAAAGTGATCCGCCTCGCTAATCGGTCTGATCCCAACCAGGCATTCGCCAGGCAGACGACTGTCGCCCAAAGCCGTGCTCTCGCCGCCAGGGACTTTTCTGCTGTGGGCCTCAGGCTCCGGCCCTAACTGCGTCGATATCGCCCGCCGCCGAGGCCGGCCAACACAGCTCACGCACCATCTCGCAACAGGGTTACTCGTCAAACCGCCCCCGCCCCGGACTCCTCTCTCGTCAGCTGTCAGCCCACGCTAACTCAGAACATTCACCTTCTCACAAGCGGGGTCAAGACAGGCACATCGAGTCGAATCCGCCCTAGCCGGAGGGGGTCGCAGCTTCGCCTTGGCCTCGAGCTCAATGACTTTGTCGGTCATGAGCGAAATGAGGTTGTAGCCTGTTACAGTTCTGCGTGACATCTTTCCCTAGGTGTCACCCCGCGTGTTGCGCTCCCATTTATGCCTGGTCCCTCCCTCCATACACGACACATATCACCCGATGTAGCCCTGCTCCGCAGGTCGCAAGACGCACATCTGATATATGAGCCCGAAAGCCCAATGGCCAGGAACTGGAGTGCGGTAAAGCACGGCCTTGGAGTCATCTTAGGTGATCACAGACTCACCCGACATCAAAAGGATCGCGCTGAGGGCCACCGAGATTATCCTACATGACGACGTACCTGATAGCTGACAGGCTCAACGACCCGCTACCGATTACTAACGCGATCTAGGGCTCTCTTGATTCACTCAAGGTATTGGAGTCCAGTGATTCGACGACTCGGAAGACAATCTACGCCATCATATCCGACATACCCTACCTCGAGGTGTGCGTCCTCGCCAACGTCAGCGACATTGGGGTGGTGTTCTGCGGCGCGCTCAAGAAGTGCGGTGCCTCGATGACGAGTCGGCTGTCTATAGAATTGGCAAGCACAAGTTCGTGCGTGACGGCGATACCCGTGCGCATCTCGTACACATGGCATCACTCATTGGGGGCTTCACAGAGTGCACCATGAAGCTCGAGGACATCAACTACTCAATTTGGATCCATTCCTTCCTCGCCAGCTGCGAGCGGTTGGACTGTGAGAGCGAGTAAAAGTGAATTAGGGTGATATCTATGGAGACATCAGCGTAAGTACAGTACATAGACGCATGGAGCGTGCACTCCTCGGTGGCAGTAGGTCATTGAGGAGACGCTACGCTGTTGGCGACCAAGAAACAAGACAAGTTAACAAAGGTAGACTACGAGTGTTCCTGTCCAAGATGGGGAGTAAAAGATTCGGATGACTTGACCCTAACAAGTACTGCTACTTCCCTGGCCATCCAACTGGACGGCGATACCTGCCATGTGTCAAGACGCTTTCATTGCGATAAGGCAGCGATCGATGACTTACGAAGAGCCTCTGCTTTCAAACGCCAGAATTCAGCCTCACCAGCCATCGCAGCTGCTCGAACGGACGCCTCCCCTTCCAGAGTCTGTCCAAGTCCGTGCTCGACTTGCTTCCAGACGAGCGGGACATCTTGTCCTTGTGGGTCAGGCCTGCCTTCCGAAGGAGCACTTCCCAAACGGAGTACTGCGTCCATTGACCATGGGGGTATATCTAAAGTGGCTCAGCAGCACATTCCTAGGAAGTTCGCCTGAAAGTTACCTATCAAGGACAGCTGGGGTCCTCGACGTGTCTTCTTTCCCTTTCTTGAAGGCTTTGCAGAGTTGTTCTGTGGTCGCTGACGCTTTTTGGCTGACACGTCATCCTTCTCCGATAGATGGCTCTGCGCGGGAACCGGGCTGGGTGTGGAAACTGAGGAAGATGGCAAGGGGTCGTTGCCGTGGTAATCTATCTTCTGTGTCTGATTGGCAGCCGCTAGCCTCCGTTTAGACATCAGCGGGAGCTCACAAGAAGGGCGTATGGGCTCGGGCGCCTATCGTGCGCCTCTGATGGCATCACATCACCTCGTGCCCATCGGTCCGGAGAGGATACGTAAAATTGTGCATGTTGTTCTTTGCTCCGTCTGTTCCATCGCACCGCCCTCCTTTTCGCATCGCGTAGTCTTCGCTCAGCACATCAGCGTCTTTAGAATGCCAGCACACCGCACTGCTGAGGCTGCTTTGGAGTTGGCATTGGCGTGCACGGACTTGCTGCCTGATGTTGATGTGTCGACGGCACATGGCAAGAGTAGCACTGAAATCCCTCGACAGAGTCTTCCTCAGAGGTCCAGACCTGATTCGTCCGAACCAAGTGTTGAGACCAATCATCAGCGAATACTACCCTCTTCGCAGGCTCCACCTCCGCGCTCGTCGCGTCGTGTTTCGGACCGTCGCCTGGTCAGAACCTCTATCGGCAAGGATTTCGGGAAGGTCGTTGGGATGGTGGAAGAGTCTACTGAGCCACAGGAATGGAGTTTGGAAACTACTGTGAGTAGCGCATACGCACTGCTGGCCCTGGTAAGACTGAGGCTGCTACGAAGGCATGGTCGAGTGACCCCCGATTGCGACATCGGTGCATTGACAAGAGCGTCATCCCGACGTTGCCAACTTCGACTCCGGCTACTTTTTTCGAGCAGAGAAGCTCTGCTCCGTTAGCCGACGGCGTGTCGGCTCGCGGGGCTCGGGTTTTTACCCAGGACCTCCGTCCCTTCGCATCGACTGGGGAGCATGGCGAAGTGGTGGAAGGTTGGGACGAACGTCTCGCTAGGGCAGACGGTGCAGGTCAGCAGCATGCTCGTAAAGCCGAGGAAGCTACGTCTGTCGATGCCTCGGCAAGCGGTGACCATTCGACCGGCGAACCTCCGAGGATGCGACGCTTAGCTCGCTGCCGTGTAGAGGGTGGGCCTCCCGTCCCCAGCGACGAGCCTTTGGTGAGTATCGGCTGGATTTTGACCGAAGACATATCTGATTGGGTTGGTAGATCAGGATGAATGAGAAGCGTGGCCACCATGAGACGAAGGAGGTGTTGGACCGGTTTGACCCTCTTCGACGTGCGTCGTCGAACACCCTCGAAGGACCGGGGATCAAGAGGCGCAGGACGAAGCTCATAGAGAAGGTCGTGTGCATCCACACATGTGGACCGCACGGCCACTGTCCGGGGCACAAGTTACTGCCATCCGGGGCACCCGTCAACGTGTTGCTGTCGACGAGAGGGGGGAATCATTATTCGCACCTCAAAACTCATCTACGCGTCTGCAACGACCCCTTGTGCCCGGGCAGAGGCAAGGACCCGGCTGACAAGAACAGCTTCAGACCCCCGACCGACTTGGAGCTGGCGGGGCGAACTACGTCTGCCCAGGACCTTCCTCTCTGGAAGATATCGGAAAGCAGTGTTCCACATCGGTTGAAGGTCCTCTTCATACCTGATCCCGTGATATCGAATGCTGGACACCATCTCGATCCTGACCAAGGTGTCCTCCATGTAACCATCGTGAACGCGACCCCGGAGGAGATACTCGCTCTTGAGCGCGTTGCGCCAGGGACGGTTGCCCAGGATGTTCCGTCAGAATTGGAGGCGGATGTAGCGCCAACGCCTGGTCGCGATACAAGAAAAGTAGCGTATTGGGAATGGGTAAGCCGCATTCTGTTCATCGTTCGTCCTCTTTTTGGTCGACTTCTCTGTCATGACCGCGTGCTGATGGACCCCCGGCAGGCTCATCTCCCTATTGCTCTGCAAGAGCTTTATGGGAGGGAGGTTGACGTTGTGGGCATGCCCTACGATCCCTTCTTTGAGGCTGTCATGTATCCCTCCGAGCATCCGGATGTGTATGCGGCCCTACAGAACTACGACATCATCATTGGAGGCGCACTTTTGAATGAGGATTTCAGGTACGTTCGTTCCTCTCGTCGTACACGCCTTCGCCCCGAACTCGACGTTCAAAATTCTTCAGCAATCCGAAATATAGGATTCGTAACAATGACGATCTGTGTCGATACCTGGCGGGAACGGAGAACTTGCAGAAGTCGACGGTCATCTACCCACCTCCAGACGAGCTTCTTTATGGCGGTGATAAAGTCGTCTTGACCGCCAACTTGGACGCAATCGCGAGGGATATGGCCACAGCGCGACCGCTGACGGAGACGAGGAAGTTCACCGAAAATCGACTGGAGGTCGTCGGTGTCTACAAGCGGGGTTATTCTTCGAGGTGCGACGATGTCGTGATCGTCCGGTCCGACGCCGATGCTGTGATGCGACCCGAGAACGTCTACAAGACGCCCATCAGACTCGTGCGACGGACGGCCGAGAAGGAGCAGCGCATGACTCCGTCGACCGGATTCCACATCATAGACCATGATTGGCTCGTTCAAGCATACATGCGGAGCCTTCACGACCATCGATTTGGAGAGCTGCGGTGCTACGTGATCGGTGGACGCGTCAAACGCATCGTGCAGACATCCCCTTGGAAAGATGGTACGTGGACAGAGAAGTTGTCAAGGGGTTGCTTGACCAGACAGAAGGCCTTGTACGATCCATTCCCTCTGTTCTGTTGAGATCCAGGAAGTTGACTCCGATTTGCAGCGAAGTTTTCAACAAGGGCGATGTGCCTATCGCCGAAGCCTGGACGAGGTACACATGTGCATCCTTGACCCATGCTGACTTCCGGGAGGGCCAGCGCGAGCTAGTCGAGTTCGTGGAAGATTTTGTGTATCGCTTGATCCGGCTGGAGAACGACAAGCTTCACAGATCGACGTCCAGCATGTGGCTGTTCTGTCGAATTGACGTTGGGATTCTTCCGGGCACGCACACTATGCACTACTTCGTCAACGAGGTAGAGCGGGGCCTCGCCACCTGTCTATGGGGATGGCATGACTGGGCGGACACGGTGATGGACATCAACACGATCGCGGAGTTGATTCCCTCGTACATTGCGTACGTTCGCGCTTCTCAGTAATGGCCTTTTGAATTCTTTTAGTTGGGATTTCATGTAGGATTGAGCAGAATGACGATGTCTTGGTTACTTTGGCGTGGTGTGAACTACTGGCAGTTGTTGACTTGAGTACGTGTTCGAGGTATAGTAGCCCCGGTAACTTGGACAATCGCTCGTGTGCAAGAATATGGAGTTCTCACATTGAGAGTCTGCTGCGAGACCGTGTTGTGTGCGCGCTTGAAGAACGCAGCTCGGCGCCAGGGTATTGGCTGTAGCCGTACCGCCAGGCAGAATATGTCGCACGCGCTGGGTTGGAAACGGCGATCGCACGCAGCGCCGGCCAACCAATCTGGAGCCGCCGTTGAGCAATACTGGGTCCATATCCCATGAAGGAATAAGGTCCGGCAGTGGACGTAGCCCTTAACATGCAGCCGTCGGTACTGACGCAGTTACCGTTTTGCCTCATACCCCGCAACCTCACTTCAGAGTCCCGAGCTTGCTAATCGGGCCGCGTTATTACGGCGGTGCGTTTGTGGCATGCTACGACTATTTATGAAGGTTCTGTCGCACCCTTGGAAGCCCTTGAAAGTCAGTCATGGTGCCGTCTGATGGCACCGTGCACACTGACTGGTCACTGTCAACGATGGCATCTCATTGTTTCAATGCCGTGTCTCCGTGGCCACATGCCCCATGAGCGTATGCATGTTCGCAGGTCTATAGTTGCGTGGGTCTAGCGCTACATCATCAATCCTCCTTCCCGTCAGCCCTCATCAGTGTTCCTTCCGACAGTGGACAGGACGAATAGGGAAGACCTTTCTATGGCAATAGGGCTCGCTCAGCGCTACTATAGCACAGGTCAGCTTTATTACCAAGCCTACTGTGGTGTCAGTCGTGAACGACAATTCTAAACAGATTTGTCTATAAAATGAAGGTAGGACCTTGTGTACTAACCATCTCTAGAAAGTAAACAGTTGCAGAGATGACATGTGACTTATGTGTACCATTCGTATCAGCACCGACAATGAATGTGTTTTTGAGGGCAGACAAAGAAAAAGGGGACTCCTGCAATGTCCGAATGGTTACTCGAATTCGCCCCGTGTCGTTGTCTACGTGTGCTTATCGACCTTGTGGCGGCGTAGCCAGCCAATCATGCTGTATGTTGCTGTGCAGCCAACGGCATCGCACCTGTGTATAACACGAGACTGGCTGCTCCGTTCATTGGTTGTCCTCCTCGCTCGCCTGCTTGCTATGCTGCTGCGCTCGTGGCCATCTCTCAATAGGAGGGTGCGCTGCTCGTGCCAGGCCAAGTGGTTCCAGTACGAGGCTAGCAAGGCATAGGACTTGCGACACCCAGGTCGCGAACAGACCAGTCGTTGCGAAGAAGTTGGTTCGCTGCATGTCACAACTGGAGAACGGTGAGGAGTGGTCGCAACTGATCCGTGGGTGTCGATGGCAGCGGCAGACGACGCAGAGATTGACTCGGCCGTAGTAAGGATGTGTACATCTTTTTGATGTGTCAGTTGGTCCCTATTGCGCGGAATAGAAGATGACATACTGATTCCTTGCATGCATTGAGGCTCAAGGGCACACTGCGCACCTTGTGTGGCTGATTCATGTGTTGCTGCCAAGCGTGGTTAGGGAGGTAACTGAGATGTGGACAGAACGAGAGTATTCACCATCTATGATGCCTTGACTAGAGGGATTAGCTTCGCATGAGGCGACGGTCTGGGCAGTAGGAGATAGAGACGGCACAGATGTGTTAAGGTTCAGCAATCCGTCGATGGCGTCCTCAAGTCCTGTGTTACTATTACATGAGGCAAGGGGCAAACAAAGGTCAGTCTATCGAGCAGCGCTGGAGGCAGGTGATCACGTACACTTGACCGTTAACGAGACCAAGGATGTGACTATCCTCGGAGTCGTCTGACATCATTGGGGGACAAGGGATGTGATGGCGATTATCCTCTACCACAGCTCTCATCTTGTCCGCCAAAGAGTGGATGGCATCGGCAATAGGAAGCATTGTTGGACGTGTTGCCACAAGGTCCATGTAAGATGCGGCAGCCAGGTCGCGCTCATCGCGTGCTTGGTACGCACGCTCAAGGGCAGGGTAGGAAGCCAACAAGCCTCGCGGGGAGCATAGACGTACAGCGGTGTCTATATGTGATAGCTAGGAAATAATCAGCAGTGCAGTCCTGGCATAAGTGGATGTGACAGACCTCGATGCCGTTGTCATTGACATCCTCAGATGGATATCGTAGTTCTTCGGAGAAGTCAACATCAGCGTCACCTACAGGCATGGTGTAGCGAGGTGAAGATGGAGACAGGATCACGACTGATGCTTTCTCTTGCCAGATGGTAGGCCCCGAGTATGGCCTTCGTGGCATGCAACGCACGGACGGTTTTATTCCTTTGCGTGGGAACAGTTAGATGTGATACGTGTACAGGTTTGACACTCCGCCTCGGAACAGTCGTACGCGTGCATATTCCCAGCAGGGTCCGAGACGTGTGAATGCCACACATATTTGCAAGACAAATGCAATGTGGAAGACCGATCACCCGAAGAAGGGACGTCAAGTGAAGGTGATGGAGGAAGGGGCCATCTGGTTACCGACGTCAAGCATGCATGCTGCGCACCTTGACGTAGGATATATCATCGTCGACGTCGGCTTTGTCTTTTGGGGCAAGAAACCAGCGTTGATTGGTCGGTAACAGCATGGAGCATCAAGGGCTGGTAGTACGAAGCAACCGCGTGTACATCAGTCTTTCTCAATTCAATTGTTCTGAAGGAGAGGCCGACCGAGTTCCGAGTGGCCGAAATACGACGAGCACGCCCGGTCCTGTCAAGCCCCGACAAGAAGATGCTAGTTGGCAAGACACTGAACCTCGGTCAAATCCCAGTCCTTGGGTGGCATGGCGGGCATTGTGGTCAACGTTGAGGACATCACCAATGGGTTAAGCTCATGACATATGTGACTTTCATCTTGACCGAAATCAGTGCGATGAAGCCAAGCCGTATGGTGCACCAAGTACGCCTCCTAGCAGGCTGCCGTTCACCAGACATTACGAATTTCAAAACAGTCTCGGAGCGGCCTCAAAAAGGGAGCAGGTAGAGCTGTGCTTCTTTCAGTATGGCAGATCCCCTCGAAGGGCATTCAGAACTCGTTCGGAACGTCATATTGCACATCGGATCGAACAAGACGTTTGGACACAGTTGCCTCTCTTGGAGCAACCGTTGCTGCTGTAATTGTGGAAGACATAGTTATATGGGATCTGACGCAGACCGACAGCGTGGTTTGGCCCCGATAACATCGTTTCCTGCATGCATACCTGCCCACATGCGTCCTGTACCTGGGACCAAGCCCCGTGCCATATGTCCTTGCACAGGGATGTCAGAGCCTACCCAGCACGTTTGGAGGCGATCGGGGCTCCCTGGCAGGCTCAGTGGGCCCGACGGCTCTCGCGCATACTACCATTACGTGATATGCTGATATGCGCGAGAGAGGTTTGGCTCACTGAGCGCCCGCGGCGGCTCCCCGAGTGGACCAGCGACGGTAGTGGGGCTGCAGAAGGCCCTGCGGCAGTTCTGACTGGTGCCGAGGCCCGCGCGGCTGTTGGTTCGCGCTCAGGAGGTGCGTGCGGCGTTCGCGCCGTTCGCGCGTGCGTGCCCCACCAAGACTGCTCCTCCACCCAGCGGTCCTCGGACACCTTTACGCCCTTGCACAGGGATGTCAGAGCCTACCTAGCACATTTGGAGACGATCGGGGCTCCCTGGCGGGCTCAGTGGGCCCGACGGCTCTCGCGCATATCAGCATATCACGTAATGTCAGTATGCGCAAGAGAGGTTGGGCTCACTGAGGCTCCTCGCCCACCCAGCGGTCTTCGGACACCTTTACGCCGTCGCACAGGGATGTCAGAGCCTACCCAGCACGTTTGGAGGCGATCGGAGTTCCCTGGCGGACTCAGTGAGCCCGACGGCTCTCGCGCATACTACCATTACGTGATATGCTGATATGCGCGAGAGAGGTTTGGCTCACTGAGCGCCCGCGGCGGCTCCCCGAGTGGACCAGCGACGGTAGTGGGGCTGCAGAAGGCCCTGCGGCAGTTCTGACTGGTGCCGAGGCCCGCGCGGCTGTTGGTTCGCGCTCAGGAGGTGCGTGCGGCGTTCGCGCCGTTCACGCGTGCGTGCCCCACCAAGACTGCTCCTCCACCCAGCGGTCCTCGGACACCTTTACGCCCTTGCACAGGGATGTCAGAGCCTACCCAGCACGTTTGGAGCCGATCGGGGCTCCCTGGCGGGCTCAGTGGGTCCGACGGCTCTCGCGCATATCAGCATATCACGTAATGTTAGTATGCGCGAGAGAGGTTTGGCTCACTGAGCGCCCGTGGCGGATCCCCGAGTGGACCAACGACGGTAGTGAGGCTGCCGGAGGTCCTGCGAGTATTCCTGACCCTCTAAGTGGCATCGTCAACAGGCTGCTCCTTTTGCTGCATCCACCATCGATGCTTCACTGACTCTTGATTACTCTTTTCGAAATAAAATGACACGAGACATGTCCTTCGGAAATGAAGAAGATGAGATTTTTGTCGAACTATCCTATATAGTCCTTCAGGTGTGTAGATGGTCGTACCATGCTATGACATCTGTGTCGGCCTTCACCTGGTCAAGTATAGTGAGTTAACTTCGAGAATGAGCCTCAGATGGCCATCGCTTCCCGACCTTGTCTCGGCGATAGTTCAAAACTTGTAAGCCTTCCAAGGTTGTAGCTCGCGAGATGGCGACGTATGCTTGACCTTCATTTTGTCAGTGGTTGATTTCGGATCTGCAAGCCCCGTCGTACCAGGTGCAAAAACGTCGGCGAGGTCTACAATCACCCGGTAAAGCGTTTGTCCTTGACTTTTGTGGATTGTGACTGCCCATGCAAGTACCAGCGGAACCTGACCCTGTCAGCATACAAACATTTCAGTCATTGGCTGAGCATGTCACCTGAATGCGGCTGGCAAGCAGATGATTGTCTCTTGTCTCGATCCGAAATTCATCTTCATAAACCAAGGCTGTCCTCATTCCCTCCATAGTGTTGAAATGGACGATGGGATACTTGACTCCATTCGTCCATGTTTTACCGATGTGGACCATGGGATCAATTCCGTCGGGTGCTTGCTCGGTCGGTGTCATCATTCCAATGACAGTGCCTGTGGACCCGTTGACGAGGGTCTCGTCGACATTCTTGATGAGCATGACGCGTGCGCCTACTTTTATGGACAAGTTTGCCATGACGCGCAGCTGATTGAGTGCTCTGCGGGCGGCCTTCTGCTCTTCTTCGTTGCTAGCGGCAATGAAGTCTTTTGCGCCATACTTATGGACGGAGCCAGGAAGCCCTGCCAGCCGAGATGAGTTGAATCCATCGACCTTATCGTTTTTAGCGAAGAGTCGAGTAGGTTCGGGACCCGGGGGTAACTCCCTGCAAAGAGCTTGGAGGATTGTGTTGGCCTGGTTCGGCACAAGTCCCTTGCGTAGGTCATTCAGGAGTTTGTCGAAGGCTTGAATGTGTTAGTTCTGAGCAGCAGTTCTGCAGTAGGAATAACGCACCTTCGTCTTTCTGTCTGTGCACGCGCGTGAGGCAAGCAGTCTTGCGAAATGTCAGGTTACACATAGGACTCTGAAACGCGTATAGCTTCTTATTGACAGGTGGGAGCTATACAGCGACAGATGAGTCGCGTCGCAACTGACGAGAAACCAACACACGCACCTGGAAAAAATCGCCAATTGCAATCACTTGAATACCTCCAAATACACACTTGTTATTTCGTTTCCTTTGGGCGACCTGATAGAGTATAGTGAAGAGCTCTCCATCCAACATAGAAACTTCGTATTATCAGATTACTGCTCATGGTTGGTTCCAAAACTGACCTAACCTTCGTCGATTATCAGGACCTCGACGCTTTGCCATCGCTCCACAGCCCGCGGATTTCTTCGTATATGATCGATGTGTTCTTGCAGGGTAGTCGGATTGACTCCAATCCCTCCCCAAGCATGAAGAGTCAGTCCTACGACATGTAAGTTTCCACTTTGCAATCAAATCAAGCGAATACAACTTGCCGCCAATGTTGGCGGCGGCGACACCTGTAGGGGCCGTAATTGCCACTGTTCCAACTTTGTTGAGACCCTTGGCCAGCGCCTCATGCGCACTGATGATGGCACGAGTGGTCAGTGACTTGCCGGTCCCTGCAGTGGCGACAGATGCGGCGTTAGCAACATCACCAGAATTTGTAGGAAGCGCCCAACCTGCTCCAACAGTCACAAACATACTCGTTGACTTCTGCACCGTTACCTCGAAGACAGCATTTTGTTCGTACAACAGACATACATTTCCTCCTGCTTGACCATCGAGCTGAGCCATAATCTCGACGGTTCTTTTCAGGTAGCCATTGATGGAGCGTTGTGCCAACATCGCTGGCAGAGACGAATAAGGGGGGATGCGCGTGTGCCATTTCCATACTTACTGGTTATATACAGTCCCAAGAGGTAATGACGTGATGGTGGGCTGCTATCAATACGTACTGCAAGATGTTACCATGTACATATGGCCGGTAGACATACGATTGTATCGTCGTATTACTGACCTGGGCTGGATCGGATTTTTCAATGACTGGTAAGGAGGCTTATTTCTACTTCGGCTGCGTCGTCCTCGTCCTCGTCCTCGCTGTCGTACATATGAAAGGTCCGATCACGCTCCACGTTAGTGGCGAAAACCTCGAGGTGAGCGACCTGTCCAACTATTTCTGCCCTCCTGGACTCTTGAAAGTCGTCCATAGCATCCTGGAGGCCGTCCTCGATGTGGTGTCCACCGCAAAGGAGTGAGAGATATCTGAGGGAGGGGAACAGTGGTTGTTTCCCAGGGGTGTAGAGCATCGCCCTCATGAACGGCACATATCGCCTCGGTGGGAGAAGTGCAGTTGGCCTGTCGAGGATTTCCAGATGCTCCACGGTAGCCATGGCTTGCGTGCATACAACATCCGCCAGACATGCACCCCATGATGAGACGCGCTCGAGCGTGACACACCGTAGGGATTTAGTGGCCATACCGGACGCCAGTCGCCTGATCAACCCGAAAATGCACGGCGGGGCGACGGCGTCTGAGATGTCACGGAGGGACACGGACACGATATTTGGGGCGCTGATGAATGTTCCAATGACGATTACGTTGGAAGTGAGGTCGATGGTGTGGAGTGAGGTGAGGGTCAGCATGGGTGTGCTGGCGGCGCTGCTCGGGATGATTGAAGCATCGACAATGAGAGTAGTGAGGGTGTCGTGACAGGATTCGATCACGCGCCATAGGTCGCACGAGGTGAGGGCAGTGACGAGGCTGATGCTCAGGTGCGTGAGCCGAGGAAAGCGTGGGAAGTCTAGGCTCATGGACTGGACCCAGGGTTCGAACGCGAAGGCAGCCAAGTGAGTCCGGCTTTGCACCAAAGACAGATGCTGAAGGTTTGGCGCTCCAGCGATGATGGACAGAGTGAGCTTGGATATCTGACCGCTGATGGCGATGGCAACAGATGTGAGGATGGGCAGGTCGAACTGGCGCTGGTCGACGAGTTCGTGGCACGTCCCCCCAAAGGCGAAGCTCCGCAGCCTTGGCCCGCATTGGTCCAAGATTGGGTCCAGTTCCATCTGGCTGTTGCAGCAGTATTGTATACCCAGAGGCAACTGGCCAGTCCTGGCAATCTGCCGCTCGACCTGATTGGGATCGAGCTGAGTCCACCACCGAGTCATTGGCAGTGGAGGTCGAGAGATGTCGACGTACGTCCAGATGTACGGGTATCCCTTGGCGGTCTCTCTCCAGGTGAAGCATACGGGCATGATTTTGGCGCGGAGGATGCGTGCCCAATCATACGAGTCCTCTTTCTCGACGAAGGCAAGGAAGATGAGCTGAAGGATCTCTGTGGGGAGCCTGCGCACGGGCGCGAGTAGGCCGGCGTTGAGATCCTTCTGGCATCAAAGCCGGTGAATCCGACGGAATACAGTCTCCTTTGTCGGAGCGCTCGAGCGAGCCTTGTGGCGGGGTGGCACCAACGGAGCCGCATGTCCGTCGACGTTCCACCGTAGGTCCCTCAGGCTCTGGATGCGTACTATGATAGTCGCCAGCCTGGCCTGGTATGGGAGCGCCTGAGCCCCTTCTGGACAGAAGCCGGTTCTCAACAGCGATATAGTGGCTAGGCCGATTTCATTGTCGAGTAAATCGTTGTCGTTGAAGAAAGTGGTGGGCTAAGTTGGTGAATCAGCCATAGAAGATGTCCAAGTTATGCATGGCTCTTACCGCCATAGCGAAGAAAACGTTGGATGGAAAGGGCAGGAAGCTGTTTGAAAGGTGGAAATGTGCGCCAATTTATACCACAAATTTCCGTTGCAAGCTCGGCCAACAGAACGGATCGAGCGGCGAAGGCATGGAGACCACAGGATGGCGCGCCCGTGTGTGAGGTTGACATGTGTACGTACATTCGCACACGTCCAGGGCTCAGTGCAAGGTGTACTCCAGAACGACGGCATCAATGATGAAGGGTTGTATCGCCGACGCGGGGATCAGAAAGGGCTGCGCATCAATAGGACTTGCTTCCAATGCGTGGAATCGTGTAGCAGCAACAATCAGGCTAGTAGTCAACCTTTTTCTCAGGGAGCGGACTTGATCTTCTTTGATTTGCAAACGCAGTCGGCGCTCGGCAGGCGGGGCTCCGAGGCTCCTGGGTTTCTTTCCTGTGGCCCTATTAGCACGTGATCTCCCTTCCCGAAGTCCCCGACAGCATAGAAGAGAAAGATACAGTGGTGGCCAGACCAATCACACGCTGCCCTTTTGGGGGGAATCGCCGGTGCCGGCGGTGGGCAAGGTCAATCACAGTTGTATTTTTTTTTATTGCAACAAGCGGTCCAGCAACGCTGAAGACCCCAGATACGAAGTTTCAAGCGAAATAAGCCTGTATTCTGTGAGATACATCGGCGGCAAGATCAATTGCGCGCTGCCTTTTTGGAAAAGAAATCGCTCGGGCGGGTGCAGGGCGTGGTCAGAAGATTCTGGCTTTTTTAGAGTACGATAGAGCATAACCAAAACACCCCACATACGAACTTTGAAGCGTAACGGGCTCTTATTTCGTGAGACATGTGCCGTAGGCTACTCGAGGTCGTTCAGTGCTATATGACACGTGTCTGCTTACTTTACAGGGTCATCCACGGTCGCTGGCAAATTCAGTATGCAGACAGGGGTTGTAAGGGCGCCATGCCTCTTTTAAAGATCACTGAGACCCGCAGAGTATGCCTAATGCTCACCTCGACAGCTTTTCCCCAAGAAAGGTAGCGTGTAATTATCTTGGCCGCCACTGTAAGTACAGCTCGCCGTCCTTGCCTACGGAACGCACTATCAGCTCTGCTGGAATGCGCTCCAGCTAAACAGCAACACTGCTCCACAAGCAGGGACGCGCCGAGGAACCTGACGATGGCTGTACATCTCGCAGAGAATTGGCCGTGGAGATGAGAGACGTGGAAAGAGCGATAGAAGTCAACTCAATTGGGCGTTCTGGGTGCTGTTCCGAGGGAGCCCTAGATGCCATTCAGAATGTACCAGAAATGTGAAAAAAAGCGCAACCACATACTCTCATTTGCTGCCTATCGCCCTTTTGTGCCTGTGCCAAGGTCGGTTCTGGGAGCGGGCATTGCAGGGCGCAGCGTTTAGCAAGCCTCGTCGAAACACAAGGCGCGCTCTCCGCTTCGTTTGCGCAAGACGGGCGAACGGAAGCCCGCCTGGAGGCATATTTGCATTCAAATTCGCCGATGTAGGTCAAGATGAAGGTTATATGACAACATAAGTGAAACCCTTCGATGACGTTGTTGACGTTGACCACAGGGCCCAGCCAAAGGGTCAAAGGACACGGACTTTGACCAAGGCACCGCGCCCTGCCGCGTCCTGGCAAAACCTTGACAGGTTTCGACATCACTGCATGTTCACGTCCTACTTTGAGCATCCAGCACTCGCTCAAAGCAACATTCTGAATGCCGAATTGAGGAGAACGAGAGCGAGCGAGAGAGGGAACAATGACTTGGTCCACCTCGTATACACATCTCAGATGCCTGTCACATAATGTATGAGCCTCGCCTGTCAATAGCATGAAGCATTAAGCCCAATGACGTTACTATAGAGTACCTTTCGAACACGATTCTCATACGTTGACCCTGTGTGTAGCTTCCAGGTAGTGAGGCTCGTAGACAATCACAACCAAGTCCTCGCATCGAGTCGTGCAGCTCGCACAAGAGCAGACATAATCAAACCCATTCCTTTTGCGACACCACGCAAAGGGCGATTTGGTGAGTCAACTCGCAAATTCCACACGAAAGGGTCACACTAAGATGTTCAACCAGGGGATCATTCGAATATGTCTATCTTATCGGTGACCACGAGCCTGGAGGTGGACCCCGTCACATAGACGACCACACCCACCTCATTGACCACCCGCTGCCGAATCTTTATATCGCAGGATGGGACGGGATGGCTTTGCTGTTTACCGAGGTCCCGCTGCGGGGTCTACGCAACATGCGGGCACGCGGCAATCCACGACACCCAGGGCACGTGCTCTCGGGACCGACGGAAGTGGCGCCGACGGTCACCAGGGCAAAGTCAGGACAAGTCGAACTAGTGCTGCCGAAGTTCGGTTGAGTCCAGTTCAACCCCCCTCGCGATGAACCTGAACCTGAATCGACGGCGAGATGGTGAACCTGAACTGAACCTGAACTGAACACCTCGAACGAGTTCACATTGGTTCGAACCAAGTTCGCACTTGTTCGAACCTCTTGAAGATAACATGTGCTGTACGCACCCTACTTGGCAGTATTTGAGAGTAATAGTTACAATATATGGGTAATCAGCCCAGTCTCTTTCACCCGGGTCAGGAAAGGGAACAATATAGGCCAGAGGCTAGCCCGTGAGCGTGACTGATACGTGACATGTTGAACTCGGGTATCGCCGAGTGTCGGCGGCAGGCAGCTGCCATCGCTTCATTTAAGCCTCTTGATGCAGGTATGAGGCATCAACTGCAGCATCAAGACTGATACTATGCTAAACATACAGGAAACACAGTGCATTAAGACTTAAAGCCCTTGGTGGTGGTTCAGGTTCGAACAAATCCAGCGGTGCCCGAACCTGAACCTGAACTGAACATTGTGTTCGGTTCAGGCGGTTCGGGTTCGAACCGATGTTCTGAACCGGACATCGGCAGCACTAAGTCGAACCAACGGGAGATGACTCGGCGGCATAGCCTTACACCGCCTCGGAGGGGCGCGCTCCAAGACCCTCGGAAGGCCTAGATCTTGAAGCTGAAGGTATACAAAGGCTCCAAGTATATAGATTAGACGCTGAATAATACTGCAAGAACCACCCGAATCGCTGCCGCTGCGTCCCGTCACGAACGGAATGCCCTTTTGACTCAGAACCGCCCCGTACGTCGCCGCCCTTGTCGTCGACGCGCTAAATTCACAGGAAGTCACACTTGCGATCAAAATGATTGCAAGATCGCCGGTCATCCAAATTAGGGTATCTTCCCGGCACTTTGAGGAATCCAACGCGGCACCCCACCGCTGTGATGTCTACTGCACCAACATACCGTGCATACAGTATGACTGAGCTCAGTGTCTACGGAGGGTGAATAATGCTCGATTGTTTTTTTCCGGGAATCTTGCAATCATTTTGATCGCAACCACTGACCTTCGAGACTTCTTTTAGGTCGTCACACGTGACAAACCCCCGCCGCTCCCCTTAGGACGGTCCCCTCCCCCTCAACGCCTCTTACTAGGGGCTCTTAACTCGCTAAACGAAGAGCTCCGACCTCTCGCTCCCTCTCGCTCCGCACCCAAAATTCATCGGCGATCTCCCTTGCCTCTCGGTAAATACCATCTACCCCGCTTCCACTTGCGGATCGGAACGCCGCCCCGCTCACAATCCCACGCGAAGCCCACCACCTCGCCAAGAATTTACAGCGTACCAGGAGAGAATAAGAGGTAGTTAGATTTCATTCAAACGCCACGCTACCACTACATCCGGAGCCCACCGCGAGGGGAGGTACTAGAGGATTGTAAGCCAAACGGCACACACCCGATCGCCACAGATTCTCTCGAAATGTCAGGAGACCACCATTCGAGGGTACAATACGATATGGTAGGACTAGGGGAAGAAGGAGTTAATTCTCCGAGGCAGACCTAGAGGGGCTCACAGAGAGAGATGAGGAAATGTCGGAGGGACCAGACCGAGACTCGGGAGAGGAGGAGGAATCGCAGCCCGCATCCCGAGCGCCTGATATGGCGGGTCGGACGCGTTTCCCGCCCGTGCCCATGTCTAAGCACCCCCGTCCCACTGGCACACGGCCACTCTCGGTGCTTGACATGCCGATGCCAGGCTCGCGACAGGCAGCCAAAATCTTCAGAGGAGCATACTACAAGGTAGAATGTTTTCTGGAACACTATGACAGACTTTTGCGACAATACAACGTGCTGTCGGGGAGGGACAAATGTTGCAGCGTCGTTCAGTACTGCTCTCAGCAAGTAGGGAATTTTATTATGTCTACCAGGAGTTTCTCCCTGCATGACTGGCCAGGTCTTTGAGCGGCGCTCCTCAAGTACTAGAACGCGGATCACATGCACGCCAAATACCGGCCGTCCGACGTAGTAGCCTTCGTATCGAAAACTCAGAAGAGGCGTGTCGAAACCCTGACTCAATGGCACCAGTACTATACGCGCTTCGTCCGAAAGCAGCGAGACTGGTTATCAAAGGAAAAATGACCGCGGAAGACGAGGCCTCATACTTCTGGCTCTGAGTCCACCCCACGCTCCGGGATATCTTCGAGAACCGCATTCTGGCGAAGCGCCCCAATCATGACCTCTCGAAGGCCTACCCGATCGAACTCATATGCGAAGTGGCAGAAGAGCATTTCCAAAGACAGAAATTTACAACGATGCGTCTGGATGCCGGAAAGTTCGGATTCCTCCCTGAGGACGAGCAATTCGTTTCGGACTCGGAAACTGACTCATCGTCAGACGACAGTGATGACTTGGAAAAGGATGAGCGGCGACGACGGAGGCGCCAGGGCAAACGAAAGGAGAAATCAAGGAGAAGGGAGGAGAAACGACACGAACGCACCGCCAAAATGACCGGAACGGCAGGGGAAGTCGCGAATCTTGTGAGACAGCTCAATACCATGAGGCCTAAGGACCCGATGTACGCCTCCCTGTACTACAAAGCGATATCACTAGACGACACAGGGAAAGTAGATGACGTGATCCACTGACGACCTATCGCCCCTAGTCAGCGGCTAGCACGAACGCTCGCCGCGCAGCCGCTCCTTCAGCCTGGAGCGCGTGACAATCGAGAGCCACCCCCACATCTTCAGTCGCAGCATCGCCCAGCCATGCCACCAGCGACGGCTCCCGTTAACGGAGGACTTACGTGCTATGGATGCAGCGAGCCAGGGCACCGCATCAGTGAGTACACTCTTCCATTGATGTTATGGAAAGAACGAGCGTGTCAGAGAAGAGTGTCCACATTTAGTAGCGCCCATCAAAGCCCAACGCGCAAACAAGCGGTACTCATTCGTCGTTCATCCCCCAAGTTCCATGCTCAGTACGCATGTGCCCATAAATCCCATCCCCACCCGGAAACGTCTCCATACATTGCCAGCATATATGGGTCTGGCACTGCGTGCATGTGACGTGGTGACATCCTCCACTGCGCTCGATGGGCGCTTTGCAACCTGGACAGCGCTGCACTCCATTCGCCTTCATCCACTCCTCCAGCTCAGCCGCACCATCATCTGCATTACAACGCAGAGTGCCATGAAACTCGGATTGGCAGAGTGAGCAGATGCGGAGCAGACACGCCGGACACTGAAGGACACGACCCCTGCCTACGCTTCGGTACACCTGCTTGCAATCCGGAGTTGGACAGTAGTGGAATTCATCCGGCCGTGCGTTGACGTACGCGGTGAACGCCGCTTGGACGAGACGGTCCAGCTCCACTTCGGATAGAACAGCAGACGCAGTCTGGTGTGTGATGCTTTCCCTGCAACGACCACTGGAACCCAAACAGCCTATTGGGAAGATTCGGTTCTCCCCGCAAGACACGAGGAATCCGCGGATGCACTCGCTGCACCAACTGTGTCCGCAGCCCAAGGTAATGGGGGTGTCTGCCTCTGCGAAGCACACGGGACAGCTGCGAGGATCCGACAAAGCCTCGCAGCGCCGTTGTTTCGCACGATGGACGGCTGTCGCTGCCTCGCTGTTCATCACATCACTCCCGTAGATGATGAGGGTATCCTGCGTCGTGTCCAACATCATGCAACCATTGCCAAAGCGCGCGCGCAAGGCGGCGATATCGGGGTCCAGGTAGAGACCGACTGCATCGCCCGATAGAGGAATGGCCGAAGATTGTTGTTTCGTGAGCCGCCCAACTTGTGCCCTCAGTTCACGAAAGACCTCCGCTCTATCTTTCCGGGTAGCAGACACCCTGATTTGCTGTCGATCCCCGTCCGCCATGATGCTGACGTGCGGAAGCCGACCTTCTATCCGCCGCACAAACGCGCGCCCTTCTGGGTGGATGAAGAAGGGGTGCCAGATCACTTTGCCGTGGTCACGAAGAACCTCACCACGCACAATGTGCTCCAGCTCCATCCGCAGATAATTGACGGCCTGAAGGTTATCTGCCTCCATTCGGACCTGCAACGTGCGCCCCCCGTTCTGCTGGGCGAAAGTCATGTCCATTCCGCCCTGTTGCGCCATGACCGCCAGGCTGTGGATAGCGTAGGTGTTCTTGCTGTACAGAATCATGTCGATGTCGTATAAAACGCTGCATATCTGCTGAACCTGAATACGTGTGCCGCCAGTGCACCCCGGGCTGGTACCGTCGAACGCAGCACAGACCGCTTTAGCTTCGGTAGCGGACGAATACATCGCCCAGGCCTTAGCCACGCCACCGTAGTAAGGCGGAGACTGCAACGCGAACCTGACCAGCCCGCGATTACGCCGAAAGTGTCGCTCGAGCGAAGCGCCAACCTTTGCAGGCGAGCTGAAGTAATTTGGCCGCTCAAACATTTGGTCCACAGGTGACCCGAGCGTGCTGACTTCGCTCTGCTTGACGTCTGCGGGCAGGCCAACGAACTTGACGGTGAAGTTGCTGACCGCAGGCACACTTTTGTGGTGTTCGGCGGACGGCACGTGGTGGCGAATACCCTGCCTGGCGCGAGATATGCCCACCTCCGCCTGCGCCAAGGTCTGATATCCTCCGTATATCACTTTCGTTGGAAGGTCGAAGACGATGCGCACAGTTGCGTCGTTCAGCGTCAGCCTGGATATGTCCCTTGGTGCTACGCTCTTGGCGTGTACCTTGCCACCAAAGACACTCTTTCCGTCCCAAGCTGCACTTGCAGCTGTGGCGTCCTTTGAATGCACGTAGCGGGCGAGGACAGTGCGCACGGACTTGCGATGAACGCCAACAAGGGCGCCGTACACGCCAAGTGCCTGCGAGAGGTACTTCAAGGGTATATCCTCGCCAACTCCATCAATCTGGATGGTTGATGACTCGAACCCTGTGATGACTCTCTCCACACAAAATCCTGGGCGCATCTCCACGGTCATGAACTCTGCCACCGTGTAACGCGTCAACGCTGCGTCGTTCAGCGGCTGCTACATTGCTAAATGTGAGAGGTGTCCCATGTGACTTTTGACACAACACGCACCCCATTGGAACACATTCCTGTCATGGGGTAAATCATGGATGGAAAGGGAGGCAGCTCGACGTCCGGATCATCCACACGCGCATAGTGCACAGTACCAGTCATCGCGCGTGACGAGTCAGTTTCCTAGCATGACTTGGTTTGAGTGTGATTCAGAACGCAAAACTCGCTTACCATGTGCGCAGCTCTCTCCAGATTCATAGCTTGAGATGTGCTGCCTCCATCATGCTGCATATTGAAGCTGGATGTTACTCGACGAAGCTCGCCTCGAGGTGCTTGCTGCATGGTGGTCTGAGAAAGAACGGCCACGAACACAATGATCACATGATACCCAAAAACCGTCATCGTTCGCAGGGTATCAATTGGCTGCCATATGGGGAAAATCACTGCCATCACACGAGGTGTCCGCAGCTGCCTCGCAGATGCGAGATGGAATTAGCAAGCCTCACAGTGTTCCTCTTTGTTGGGCTCAGACGGCATCTTCAACATCATCACGCATTTGCGACACGTTTTGTGCCGTGCGAAGGCGGTGGTCAATGTTCTACCTGCATGTCCACGTGATTGATGCAGCGGCAGCGTTGATTGATGCGTGTCACGTTTTTCTGCTGTTCGCTGCTCCTTATCATCGCCTTATCATGTCAGTCCAGCGAGCAGCCAGTCTCTTTCACCGCTTCAATCATCAAACTGCTCGATTTGCAACGATCATCTTCATTCCTGATCCCAGACTTTCGGAATCCGTCAATGACCATGACGATACATCCACATATCTATACGAGATGACTTGTTGGATTGACCCTCAGGCGCTGTCTCGCATCTCGCTCGCCGCTCCGCGCTGCGTACGTGCAAGTGAAGCTCGGGAGATGAATGCAGACACCGGCGAAGTCAGCGCTGTACTGTGGGAATGGGTTCTTACATTTTTTTTTCCGTCACCGCAGCGAGCTGACCTTTGTAATGTAGGCATACCTCCCTGAGGCTTTGTTGACCAAATCGGCTGGAAGGGACGACATCAACCTTTCCATCGATGTTGTAGATTACCCAGACTTTGTGACGGCCGTAACGTTGCACTCTCCAGACGATGAAATGTGGCGTCGCCTGCTAAGGGCAGACGCCATAATCGGTGGCCCTGCACTGAACGAGAACTACATGTGAGCCTGCCACACACTCTTTCTCGCTTTACAGCTCACACATCAGGCTAGGCATCCAGCGTACATGATCCATCTTGACGCGTACATCGCGGGGGTGTCGCTGCTTGAACAGCGCGTGTTTCTCTGGCCCTGTGCAAAGTCGCTGTGGTGTGGTGGGAACAAAACTACGCTGGCCGCTGAGCTCCAGTTCATCGCCACGCACATAACACATACGCCCCGTCCGGCAGAACGTGGAATTCAGGGGCCTCCTGGTCCTCCCAAAATGGGCTGGGTCCAGAAGAGAGGATACTCTGCGCGTGCGGAACATGTGCTCCTTCCATCCGAGATGGAGATTGGAGGAGTGCCCAAGAGTCTGGATGAGCCTGCACCACCTGAAGCTCGATGGATAGAGCAAGCGTACATCGACACCTTGCGCGACACCAGGTTTGGGGAGCTGCGCTGCTTTATTGTCAGCGGCGAAGTAACCCGCATCATACGGACGGTGCCCAGCGGTGATGGAATGACCTGCAATGGCGTGGACGACGGGTGGCCATCACTGGCTCAGCATTGGTGTGTGGAATCAATCGACTGTATCAGGGAAAGGGCGCTGATGACTTCCTGCGATAACCTTTGATCTCCTCGCATTAGGAGGATATATCACGGCATGCCTCCATCCCCTACGCAGCAACGCCAGGGCATTCTTGAGCTGACGTCATTTGTCCTGGACACGTACAAAGCGCTCGTCGGAAGAGAAAAGGCAGCACTCGCAATCAGGGACAGTGACCTGGAGGTAGTTTGCAGGATGGACATTGGCTTGCTGATGGACGATGTTGCGGCACATTACTTCGTCTTAGAGGTCGAGAGAGGGTTGACGCTATGTATGTTCTCGCACCATGATGTCGAAGGAGCGTCCCAAGACATAGAGGCTGTGGCAACATGTATCCTTAGCCACATTTAGACATGCCTACATGTGTTGCCTTGTAGATTTACTCCGCTTCTTGCTCTGCTCCGGGGCATGAAGCAGATACAGAAAGTAGGTCTGGCTCTTTGCAATGAGCTCGGGAGAGCGCGTGGCGACCCACTGACAACAACAGGGACGAATACCCTTCGATGAGCTCGCGATGAAGGAGGAGCGGAGGTCGTAAAAGAAGTAGAAAAGAACCAAGACAAAGCAAAGAGGGCGAAGAATCAGGTGAAGATGAGTAGGCGTAACAGCACTGTTCACCTTATCGTAGTCCGCATGACCCATGTGCTGAATTCTCATACCACGTCTACCAAAGAGATTACAGTAGTACCCACGGGCATGGAGACAGCATCTGTCTAATATTTCTCTTGCGACGGTGACACGTCGTGAGCCTGACACGCCTCAAAGGCCCTGAGCAGGCTGGAAATGATGACTCAAACTCATCAAACCGAACCTCCTGCAGAAGGTTGATAACTGGTAGAAGAACACAACCGTGTTGCCATTCCTTCTGGGACCATTGCGCACAAGCTATAGACACTGTAGAGTTGTTACTGGTCATCCTGAAACACATGGCTAGGGATAACACATCCCACCGAGCCCAGAAGGCGGTGAAGAAAGCGTACACGTCGAGACAATTCCCTGCGAACCCAGGGCACCAAGAATCTCTCAAGCTGTATATGAGCATATAAAACGACCCTGTTGCTCCCGTGCCCGCGCTGTGCCCTTCCTTCCTTCCAACTTTCGGAGGCACAACCCCAACCGCCACTGTAGATGATCGCTCCCTGGTTCCAGCCCACTACGATCGCTCAAAGTCTGCACTCGAACTGCTCTCTCATCGCACTCAAGCGAGGGTAAATAGACTCATATGATCCCGCTTCCGTCGTGCAGTACCAGCTGCTTGAACTCGGTTGCGCGTCCAAATTATCAAAAACACTGCCTTGTGTGCAGTGGCATCTGCACATACAAAGAACTTGCGTCGTAAGCCGTACAAGCAACGTCAAGATGGAATCTGAGACCAAAAGATGCCAAGTTTGCTGTAGGATGCCTTCCGCAATGAGCGGCTGCCATGGCAAATATATGCATGGACGTCAGCAGTTTGGTGCTGACACTATCCCCCATCCGAAACGCCGCCTTTCCGACCGTCCGCACATTGATAAAATCGAGGAAAAATCACGTTAATCTAGCGCGTAAGTAAAGAGCTCTAAGTACATAATCACAGACCTTTCGATTGGATAGAGAGCGATAGGTGCAACGCAAGCCTTCTGGAAGCAAGAGGGCCGCATCCACTCCCAGCGTGAAAGGCGCTGCTATACCTGTTTATTTCTAGGGTGTTTTCTAGGTGTTCTGATCGACTATGCCGTTGATTCCGTAAACTTATTGATATCATTTTGGGCGACTGCGCTCGTCCTACACCTGCTTGAGCGCGGTGTTTCGGATGGTGGGCACAAAGCAGGTTCCCAACACAATGCCAAGCCCCCTCTATTAAGCTCGACTCTTCATATATTCGTCTGAGAGCATCTATGCATATACTCTGCAACATCATGCACCAATCAACTACGCTCAATGTCCACAGTCGGCTTGAATGTTCAGTTGCAGCGGCTGCGTAGCAAATCCACTTTGGACGGGGATCGCCGTCAGTACCTAAACTGCCAGAACACCGACATGCATTCAGGGTGCGTATGACGCGCAGTGACCAGGCTGTCCAGCTGATCAACCAACCGGAGGCCGGAACGGCACTTCTGAGGTCTAGGCACACTCGTTTTCGCAGACGTCTGAACGTACACGGGCCGCAAGCCATGACATGTCCATTACGTGTCACTGAATGGTAGAAATCAAGTTGTGACCGTGACAGAACCCTCCTTGTATCGTACCACCATCTCCACCATGCCACGCACGAAGAGAACAGCGCGGATTAGCAGGGGCGGCAAGGCCCCGCGTAGTCTGTGTCTCGTTCTGCTCACAGTGAAGCTGCGCGCTGATGTACGCACCAGAACAGCTTGCCACGAAGAGGCCAGCGGCACCGCAGCCTATCAACGACCATCGTCCATCTGACTCGGAGGACTCGTACGATAGCGACGACAAGGTCAAGATGATCGTCAACAAGCGCCGGAAGACAGCGATCGACGACGAGCTGACAAGTGCCGACGCCAAGGACACCATCACGCCTTCCGACACTCACCAAGTCCCTTCCACCTCCTCCCAATCAGCAACGACCGGTGTACATGCTTCCCAGTCTAGCTCTGCGGCTGCCCACCTGATCGAGGCTGCTGAAGACGAGAAGCGGGCGATGGATAAGCGGTGGGAAAGCGGTGAGAATCGCGCTCGCACCGTCGGCCGGCCGCCAGCTGATCGGACCGATCTGTCAACAGCCGTCGCAAACGGACAGCAGGGGCTCGAATGCAAGACTGTGGCGCCCGCAGGCAAGTTGGAAGGCAATGTTTCATCCTGCTCAGATTGCATTGCATCCGGTGCGTATCTTTCCAGCTGCCTGGGAAGCGCTCTTCGCAGATGGCTGATAGCGCCTTCTCTCAGATTCCGCCAAGACTGAACAGTCCGAGCATACGTCGCGCCAGGTGCTTCACACTGATCTAGTAACCGTACCCGGACAGCTTTGACCAAGGGCACGAGTAGTGTACAAATGTTGTTGATGTTGAATTGATGATTTCCGTGCTGGAGGGCACGCTTGCGCCACTTAAATATTTATTGGAATACGTGAATGTGCCCGAATACTCCAATGGGAAGCACGGCTTCTCCAGGCGTCCCTCCAGCCACGTGCCAAGCAGGCGGCGATGTGGCTTGAGTCCGGCTGCCAGTGCCGCTGAGCTTTCAGATTGCCCGTCGTCTGCCATAGCAGTGCACCCTTCCCACCCAGTGACCTTGTGAGGAGTCAATGGTTGCAGCATACTGTATGGCTTCGACCATAGGTCCGGTGCGGAACCTGGCCGCTCTGCTTCCACTCCTACCCGCTCGACTGGCGAGATCCCCACTCGCCGGCACAGGGCTCCCGCAGGCTCAGCGGCTGTGACCTGTGACCGTGCGAACTCGCCTTAGTGACGAGACCTGCTTGCCAGGCTCGTCTTACTACACCACGCCCATGGGCGGAGGTCGGGGAGACGTCCGGCGGATCATCTCCGGTGTGGTCTGCCAGACGTCCGGCGACATCCCGCGAGAGGTCGCTGGGCATTGAAACAGTAGTGGCCCGACGTCTTCAGACACGCGGTCCCAGTGATGTCGCTAGCCTGACCTCTTGAGATGAATAGCGGGACACGTAGCCTCCTCGGGATATTCGCTTATTTTTCGATTTTCTTGTTCATTTCCGTCATTTGTGGGGAGAAAACTTGTTCATATTGCACTTGAGAGGTATATAACATGTACAGGACTGTCCAATTAGTGCTGCCGATGTCCGGTTCAGAACTTCGGTTCGAACCCGAACCGCCTGAACCGAACCACGAAGTTCAGTTCAGGTTCAAGTTCAGTTCGACCTCTGCCGTCGAGGTTCAGGTTCAGGTTCGGGCACCGCTGGATTTGTTCGAACCTGTTCGAACCTGAACCACCACCAAGGGCTTTCAAGCCCTGATACACTGTTTTTCCTGTATGTTTAGTGTAGTATCAGCTTTGATACTGGAGTCGAAGCCTCATACCTGCATCTAGAGGCTCTCATAAAGCGACGGCAGCTTGTAGGCTGCCTGTCACCGACACTCGGGGATATCCGAGTTCAACATGTCACGTATCAGTCACACTCACGCGCCAGCCTCTTGCCTATATTGTTTCCTTTCCTTACCCGAGTGAAATAAAATGGGCCGATTACCATTATATTGTAACTATCACTTTCAAAGACACCTAAGAAGGGTGCGTACAGCACATCTTATTCTTAATAGGCCCGAACAAGTTCGAACTCGGTTCGAACCTATCTGAACTCGTTCGAGGTGTTCAGTTCAGGTTCAGTTCAGGTTCACCGTCTCGCCGTCGGTTCAGGTTCAGGTTCAGCCCGAGGAGGTGCTGAACCGGACTGAACTGAACTTCGGCAGCACTACTCGCGCCACCCCAATGGGTGCCGCTGCCTTTCACCTTCAGGTGATGCCCTCGACCTCATGTGCTATGCACCTTTTGTGATTGCGGGAGCGTAGAGCAACACCCCTCCCCCTCCCTCCCCCCACCTTGCTACGTGGCGACCGCGGACGCGTCCTTGGATGCGAATGGGCGCACGAAGCTCGGGCGGCTTCTCATCCTATTCCTCACCGTCCACTTGCACTCGCACTCCTGCGCGCTGTGCAAGTGGCAGGAGCCCTCGCCACCACGACCGCGCGCGTTCGGGCCGGCCGACTTGGGCGCAGAGATATGGTACGCCTCGAGGCATGCTCACTCGAGAATGACATAAAGCCTACGTTGCTGGCTAACATGCGCTTGCTGCGGGGGCGTCTGCGGGTTGCTGAGAAGTGATGGCGCGGGCGCGTATGCATTGGCTGCTGCGACGGGGACGGGACGCGGCTGGGCGTACACGATCTTGACGTTCGTGGCTGCCATGTTGCAGGCGTGCGATCCGTTCTGCGTGGTGGTGGCAGAAGAGGAGGGGGCGAGTCTTGTGGGCAGCAGCTACTAACCAAGTAAGACCCAATGGCGTAGCTGGTTAGAGCACCACTCGAACTGTACAAGGTTCGAAGTTCGAACCCTGCTGTGGTTGGCTCTCATGCCTGGAGCACGGGTGCAACTCCCATCGCTTGTAGGCATCCGAGAAGCCCGGGCAAATCCGCTATCAGAGATGATACTGCTCTAATAGCGGATTTGCCCGGTCCTCTCAGATGCCTATAATCGACGAGACTTGCACCCGTGCTCCAGGCATATGAGGGCTAACTGCATTTTAAGGTCGGAAAAGTGGTCTATTGAAGAATAGAGAGAATGCATCACAGTACTTTTTCTGTGGCTGAGGTCAAAACAGCCAAGTTGATGTATGATTGCATGGGTGACATACACGGTCCGAATGTACAGTCAGACTGATTAACAATGCGAGTGATGGGCCCTAGCATTAATGGATGGGTCAGATCGAAGGGGGACTGCAACAGATCTGTTGACATGCACACAAGGAAGAGCAATAGAGCTTAATAGTTAGCACACATATCATCTTCTTCGCTTACAAAACGCGGCTAGACTTCATGCAGTGCCTGAAGCAAAACTTGCGACGGCTACTGGCGGTAACCCCCATCCGAAACAGATCCACCGTCCGAAATGCCGCTTTTGCTACAGTGCTCACATTCTAGAAATGGAGGAAAAATCACCATAATTCAGCCCGTATATCAAAAGCGTTATGCACAGAAATTCAAACCACCCGACCAGATAATGAGCCATAGGCACGATGGAAGCTTTATGCTAGGGAGAGGGCTGCCATCACCCCCAGGATTCGTCTAAAATATGCATACAGATACTATACGATGTGATCTATCAATATATAACAGCGGCCACGAACCGCTTGGATTTCGAGTGGCAGGGGGGCGGCAAATCCGTGTGGGATGAGAGCAACCGTCAGTGATGAATATGTCCGTATGTAATAGAAAATATTAGTAGGATAAAAAATCAGCGGGGTTTACATCAAGCGCCCATTGTTCTCAATGGACAGTGGATGCAAAAACTTGTGATATCTATCGAATCTGATATGTTGAAGATTCCCGCTCGCATCTGGTACGAGACCGACATGACTGTGAACATCAACGAAAGCGCCCATCCGTTCACGAACAAGATGACAGGTATGGGTAGACCGCTTGCAGAGTCTATCGAACGGTATGTACCCCACATAACTTGTGTATGCCATTCTACTGACGTTACAGTCAGCAGACGGACTGCAGACCGCATGATTTTCGAGCAACTCGGAGAGTGCTCGCAGCGCTGCGACCATCTCAACACAAACATCACCTTCTCCGACCGGCACAGTGCGAATCGCTTGCGCCACGAGTCCCGCATCCGCACGAAGGCTGCGAAGACGTCGAAGGAGGACGAACTTGCTCGTCTCAACAACACCAGCAAAGACACTCAGCAGCAGAAGAAAGTGCTTTCGTAGGCTGGCGTGAAGGCACCGTGTGCCAGGAAGGGGTCGCGCGGCAAGAATACGCCCAACGCGGTCGAGATGCACCGGTTCTCGAGCCCACCTTCACCCTCTCCTTAGTGTGGTGACTTCGATGGTTCTGCCTTTGAATTTCCATCAGGCTCGATTAGCGCAGGCGCTTTTGATGTTGTGACTGGCTTGGGCGACCTCGACAGCACAGAAATCAACGCCCCACTGCAATCAGCACTCACGGGCGATGTCTCGAGGTGGGACTTTGGTTCCTTCCTCACGACGTCAGGACCATCTCGCTCTACCATACCCGAGGAGGCACCTGCTGATGCTGCATCATCCGCATCGCGCGCTGCCACCTGGACGCCCTGGTCTGGCTCTATGACGCAGGTCGACAGCTCCCAGCCAGCATCCCAAAGCACCGGTATCGGCTCAACAATGCAGTCGCTTGCTGGGCCGATCTCGAGGCCGCAGCCGGGTCAGGTCCTCGGCTGGTCGCCTGACGCAGCGTAAGCGGGATCTGACTTCTTTCTCTATCATCATAGCTACGCTATATTTTACAACAATGTATTATAATGGCAAAGTTGACGCCGCCGAATTTCACCGTGCGGAAGCAAACCTGGCCCGGGAATTGCCGTGCATCACTTTCCCCCGGTGAAAGTGGGATGTCTGACAACTAGGCCACTTTCACTTCCATCGTTTTCGTCACGACTCCACCGGCCTTGCCTCCGGTTTCACGTTTTGAGCGTGATCGGTGAGCATATTACGCAACGAAAGAAGCCTTTTGACGCACCAAGGACTCCAGCCCTCTGTAGAGTCTTGTTTAAAGCAGGGCCATCTACGCGTGCTACTCATGGTAATAGGAGGCACAATCGGATGGTGAGTCCGTTAGTCCTCAACCATATTTTCGGCAATTGCCGCAAACAGCAGATATTGCCTTCCTGCACTTGCTTTTGCTTGCTGGTACCCTATAGACTGATAGAATATACACATGTACAGTTCATGATGGAGTTGTGTCCAAGCTTTTGCTCTCACATCTAATATCAGAGCTACAGAAGGCCAAGATCCTCTCGCGCATAATACAATTACGTAATATGCTGATATGCGCGAGAGCCGTCAAGCTCACCGTGCCCGGCCCATGGCTTCAATCGCCACCAAACTTTACATGCAGTCTCTCACAGAGATATACAAGGGCCCACAGGTGTCTCGAGACCGCTCGGGGGACGGTGAGCATGGGGGTGGTGTGCACGTGCACGAACTGTGCGAATGTCATACACACTACCGATCGTGAACCACCGACCGAGCGAGCCCCAGCAATGGTCAGAAATGGTCGCAGAGTTCTCTACAGTTATCCTGGCTACTTTGGTTTACTGGGAATGCCAGCGCTGGTGCTCTAGTGGCAAAATCTCTCTCGTGCATACTACAATTACGTGATATGCTGATATGCGCGAGAGCCATTGAGCCCACCGAGCCCACCCTGTGGCCCTGATTGCCACCAAACTTGTCCGGCAGTCTCTCACAGCCATATGGAACGGCGTAGAGGTGTCCAAGGACCACTGCGTGACGAGGAGCACGGGTGGGTGTGCGCATGCACGAACTGCACGAATGTCGTACACACCCCCAATTGCAAACCACCAACCGAGCGAGCCCTGGAGATGGTCGAGGAGAACCACAGAACCTGCTACACCCCCAGCCCCCTCCCCCCCTAACTATTTTGGCTTACTGGGGATGCCAGCGCTGGTGCTCAATCAGCTGAATCTCTCTTGCGCACACTATGATTACGTGATATGCTGATATGCGCGAGACCCGTCGAGCGCGCCAACCCATGCTAGGTCACCACCAAGTTCCGCAGATAGTCCCTTACAGCCATATACAAGGGCATACAGCTGCCTGACTGCTCATAGGGCAGGTCAATTGGTGGATATGTGTGCAGGATCCGAATGGCCAATGTTAGCTGGGAGGCAATAATGGTCGGGATCTGCGTTAGATCCAACATGACCGGGTCTCCTTCACTTTTGACAGCAGCTGTAGACCTACACACAGCACACATCTACATTGATGTAAATGAAGGAAAAGTCACGATGTTTCAGTCCATAAATTAATCTCGTTATAGGACGTATCAGTAGACAGATTTATCAAGTTCTGCACTTAAGAAACGGAGCTCCACTTGATGAAGCAGCAAGTTTAAGACCTACGAGGACTGATGAATTTTCTTGCAACTCAGGTGCGTGGAGTCCCGACAAGGGTGCAGCCCGGCGCGGTATTCAGGGTGATTCTGGCAGGCGGCGCGAGGGAAAGCCCTGGGTAGTATCGAAACATGCATCGTAGGGAGCGCCGGCGGGGTTTTTGCGTGTCCGCTGGCCCAGACTCACGCTGTGAGAAGCTCCTCGGCTTGCCATCCAGCGCAGGCTATGAATTCTCTCTGCATTTCATCGTTCTGTCTTTTCATTTAATCAACGAATTTACTTGACTGTTCACTTGCCTTTTCATTAGTGAATTCTCTGATATTTATCGAATCTAATACGTGCTTATGTACAGAGTTGGAGACCATTCGACCTCATGATAAGCGACAGGCCTCTTGCAAACCTCATGGCAGTTAAAAAAACCGCCATATGGCCGATTTTTATCATGAAAGCTGCTACTATACATGCGCTTCTTCAAGGGTGTGCTCCCCTTGAAGGACATCAGAGCATATTAGTTAGCAGAAATATCGATTTCTTCACTTACAAAATGCAGCTCCACATCATGCAGTGGCTAATGCAGAACTTACGGGGGTTGATGAATATGTTCGTACGTAGGAGGAAAAATCGCTGGCAGTCGAACTCTGGTGCGACCACGTGATGGCCTCGTGCGCGTCTGGGCGAGGGCACGTATCGGTCATTCTCTTCGAAGGTCCTTGTTGCTCTGGCCGACATCAGGCGTGCGTGCAGGATATGGAAGGCAAAAAGAAGGTAGCTGCTCAGGCGTACACGTGCACAAGGGGGAAATCAGCAGGATCCTGGAACGCGGGTTGGCGAACCAATCTGCCTCTTTACATTTCGTCGTTTTGATCTTTCATTTGCAGTGGTTTTTTAGATGAATTTTCATTTGTGCCTTCGTTAAGGAAGTCTTTGATAATTATAGAAACTAATACTGTACGCTCCATTGACCCATCTGCTTGTCATCTCAATCTATCACTTGATGTACGTTTTTCTGACGATTTTCTGCTTGTGCTTGCGTTCAGAAATCCCGTGATCGTAGTCTTATGTAATTCCTTCTATTACAGCCCTGTATAACTATAGCCTCAAGACATCGCCGAGCGCAAACGTGAAGGAGCCTTACAAATAGCGTGGACATCTGCAATCGTACTGTACCACCCTTGCTCAGGTAAGACGGGGACGAAGGGAGAACGTCATTGCTGCCGATTCACATCCCATGCGGAATACGGTATGGATGCTTATGACTCACGCATCCCACATCCACAGTGACAATCTTTTTGTTGACCGAATGACTACCTAGCGCAAATGGCGGATGGGTCCGATCACCTCGTCCCTTGCAGAAAAAAAACAAAAAAGCAGGGTGTATGTTGTGGTCTGGGGTTCGAATCCCCAAAATGCGCTAGGGCCCTTTTTGTTCCGTGCGGCTTTTGCAGTCAACTAAGTGCATGGAGGTAAGCAGGGAATGCGGGGAATGAGAAAGACTGGCCCTGATGGACTGTGGCACTGCAACAGCAGTTGCTTTGCATATCATCACTTGCCTTATCTTACTCTGCCAGGCATCATGCTTGTCCATCATATATGGACTGATTATGCACCGATGATTACGTTCTTGCAGGTGCTTTCCCTACTGATTTGCCTTGAACAATGGTGGACATAAGTGCACGTACTTGTTGCGAACGAACGTGTGTACGTACGTACGTACGTGCGAAAATTGGACAACACCACAAGCCGGGGAGATGCAGGCACGACCATATCAAACTATTCACTCACTCATTCAACATCAGGCAGCACTTTTGCATGTTCCAGAAAGGCTTGTTGAATTGGGTACGGATACACGCCGACTAACGTATCCAGACGTCACCTAGCCCGCACTTCAATTGGGTGAGCACATGACCCATTCCCAAGAGCTAGCCGACGTCTCAGCCCGTTAGCCAGCGTATGAGCTGCAGAATATATATGTACAACATACCTGTAATCACTTGAGACGCTTTAGACGTCGGCTAACGCACCTGGACGTTGGCTAGCCCGCACTCAGATTTGGCGAGCACGTGACCTCACCCCCCAAGGGCTAGCCGACGTCTGAGTGCGTTAGCTGACGTCTGAGCGGCAGAATATATGTTTACAACATATCAGTAACCACCTGAGACACTTTAGACGTCGGCTAACGCACCTGGACGTCGGCTAGCCCGCACTCGGATTGGGCGAGCACGTGATCCCACCACCAAGAGCTAGCCGACGCCTGAGTGCGTTAGCCAACGTATGCGCTACAGAACATGAATCTACAACATATTGATAAACATTGTATGGCCTTCAAACGTCGGCTAACGCACCTGGACATTGGCTAGCCCGCACTCGGATTGGGTGAGCACGTGACCCCACCACCAAGAGCTAGCCGACGTCTCAGCCCGTTAGCCGACGTCTGAGCTGCATAAGATATATGTACAACATACCTGTAGCCATTTGAAAGGCTTCAGACGTCGGCTAACGCACCTGGACATTGGCTAGCCCGCACTCGGATTTGGCGAGCACGTGACCCCACCACCAAGAGCTATCCAACGTCTGAGTGCGTTAGCCAACGTATGAGCTACAGAACATGAATCTACAACATATCGATAAACATTGTATGGCCTTCAAACGTCGGCTAACGCACCTGGACGTCGGCTAGCCCGCACTCAGATTTGGCGAGCACGTGACCTCACCCCCCAAGGGCTAGCCGACGTCTGAGTGTGTTAGCTGACGTCTGAGCGGCAGAATATATGTTTACAACATATTTGTAACCACCTGAGACACTTTAGACGTCGGCTAACGCACCTGGACGTCGGCTAGCCCGCACTCGGATTGGGCGAGCACGTGACCCCACCACCAAGAGCTAGCCGACGTCTGAGTGCGTTAGCCAACGTATACGCTACAGAACATGAATCTACAACATATCGATAAACATTGTATGGCCTTCAAACGTCGGCTAACGCACCTGGACGTCGGCTAGCCCGCACTCAGATTTGGCGAGCACGTGACCCCACCACCAAGAGCTAGCCAACGTCTGAGTGCGTTAGCCAACGTATGAGCTACAGAACATGAATCTACAACATATCGATAAACATTGTATGGCCTTCAAACGTCGGCTAACGCACCTGGACGTCGGCTAGCCCGCACTCGGATTGGGCGAGCACGTGACCCCACCACCAAGAGCTAGCCAACGTCTGAGTGCGTTAGCCAACGTATACGCTACAGAACATGAATCTACAACATATCGATAAACATTGTATGGCCTTCAAACGTCGGCTAACGCACCTGGACGTCGGCTAGCCTGCACTCAGATTTGGCAAGCACGTGACCCCACCACCAAGAGCTAGCCGACGTCTCAGCCCGTTAGCTGACGTATGAGCTACAGAACATGAATTTACAGCATATTGATAAACATTGTATGGCCTTCAAACGTCGGCTAACGCACCTGGACGTCGGCTAGCCCGCACTCGGATTGGGCGAGCACGTGACCTCACCCCCCAAGGGGCTAGCCAACGTCTGAGTCCGTTAGCCGACGTCTGAAGCCTCAGAACATATTCATATTACATCTCTTCTTACATTATTGCACTTGAAAACCCCAGCCAACGCTTCCAACTCTGACTAGCCCTCGCCTGGTCTCGCAGGCACGTGACCTCACCGGCCAAAAGCTAGCTCACGTTGTGCTGGGGCGGTTGCCTTGAGATTTACCAGTACCATTCACAGTGCGTATCTTCACCTCCCAGTGCACTTAAAGACGTTGGCTAGCCCCCTCAACGTTGGCTAGCCCTGACGGTCCCAGAACACGTGTGTGATGGACGTCGGCTAGCCATCACAACCGCTTTTGGCGACTTTTCCCACGGGCGAACGAATTTTTTCGTACAAACGCGTGCGAACACATTCGTTCGCGCCATTGTCTGGAGCGCTTCCCCCTGCCCCCCTCGCCTCCAAACTTCGTCCAGCGGTGGATGGACATGCTGGCTACCCTCCTGCACCATTGGAACGTCAGCTAACGCGCATGGCGGGGCTCCTGACGTCGGCTAGTATTTCGGTAAATCGTGGGAAAATTTGAACGCGTTTCCCACGGTGCTAGCTGACGTCGGCTAGTGAGGGCAGATAGTTAGAAGCGGGAGCCACGATTCATACCGCATCAGAAACAGTTGTGCAGCAGTGCGGGGAGTGGTCGAGCGTGCTCACGTTCGTCCGAGGTCCGAGTCCCGCTGATGAGGTTGCTCTTCTCTTCCATCGCGGGCGGCTCGCATCTCCCGTATCATTCATACATGCGAGAGGCGCCTACCTCCCGCAACGACAGTCGTATATACCGACTGCCGACACGCCGAATAGTGCAGCTGGCGGTCGGATGTCCCGCGAGGTCTGGTCGCTGGGAGAACAACATCGTCAACCGCGCGAAGAAGGCGCTAAGCGCTTACCGGGCTTGCCACCTTCGGAGTCGCGCACGTCGACGGGCCCGAAGGCGGTGCAAGAGCTTGACGAATTCAGCGCAATCCATCATCCCCCTCATCGCGTGAATGAGGCTGCTCTCCCCTTCTCTGGGCGTTGGGCCTGCCTCCATCTCGTCCCAGGCTCTTCCCCCAGCTCGCCCATTGCCCCTTGCCCCTCCCCAATCACAAGGATATAAGGTGTAGGTCTGCACCAAAGAGTCGCCATCCGCCCCCGAAGCCATGACAGCACCAACAGACAAACAAGCGCCGCTCCCGCCTTCGTGCGCCACGCATCCTGTAATTCTATCGTGGCGCGCGCCGCCCACGACCTCCGTTGAAAAGCTAGTAGGACGGGAAAAGAACTCACCGGATACGAAACAGCCCTTGGCGCGCGGCATATGAGGCCAACGGCCCGTCGGATGCCAGGGGAATACAAACGCAGGTCGCACACGAAGTCAAAACCCATGCCATTGGTCTCGCGCTGCTATCGCAACACCAGCTGAACGCTTTTCAGAACTCCACGCACCCGACGCTCACATACTCGTTATCGGGCCCATGGCTCCCCATCTCGCACAGGTGGACCGCACGCACTTCGTACGAGCCGAGCGAGATGGGGATGGGGTGGCGGGGGACGGCGGATGAGGGTTGCGCGGTCGAGGAAGCTGAGTGAGCGCTTGAAGCCGTTGGGTGAGAGTTCAGACCCGCTGAGGGCGCGTCCGAAGCCGAGTGCGCTGGAATATCGACCTCCACCACATCCACCCGGATGTCGGGCTTCTCTCCCTCATTCCGCGCGACCTCCCCATCCGCCACCACCCGCGCAATCTCGCCCCGCGCGCGCACATCGGGGACGATCGCATCCCCGCCCGCCTCGATCTGCTCCAGCGCCTCTGCGTCCAGTTCAGCTTCTTCCGCGGCGGCGATGGCGTGTTTGACCATGGCTGCCTCCGCGTCGGGCGCCTGGTGCGCACTCATGGGCGTTCTTGTTTACTCGCGGGAACGAGGACTAAACTCACCTCCGCGTCGCCTGCCTTCGCGTGTCCTGGAAGTACCGCACCCAGGAGCTTTACCGCCTCGGACTGCAGCACGTCGGTGTACGAGAATGCGAGCCGCCTCCGCGGCTTCTTGCGGTGCGTGGTGTTCAAGAGGGTGACGTGCAGCTAGAAGGAAGACGAGCGCGTAGTTGAGCAAGATCCCTCCGAATAGAACCCACACCAAAGCCCAGCACAGCAGGACGCACCTTCAACGGCCTCGTCTCCGTAACATACCCCTCCCGACGGAAGGTCTGATGGACGAGGTCTGCAATCGCGTACAGCGAGCACTTCTCTGTACCCCCGCTTGCTGACTCGGCAGCCTCCGCACGCTTCGATTCGGCAGCTCCCTCGCGACCCTCCCCCTCCCCCACCTCCCTCGGCCCCACCCACAGCACATGCGCCTCCCGCCCGCCCCTCTGCGTCTTCAGCACGCCGAGGCGGTCCAGCTCGACCCGCGCGGGGCCGAGCGCGGCGAGCTGGGGCGCGAGCGAGTGGAGGAGGGCGAGCGCGGTGGAGACGGTTTTTTTGGGTGCGGGTGCGGGAGTGTTGGATGCGGGAGTGTTGGAGGCGCCGACGGCGGTCTGAGCGCGTGGTTTGGTGTGAGCGTGAGTGCCGACTTCGGTCTGAGCATGAGCGCCGACTTCCGTCTGAGCATGATGAGCTCCGACTCCGCTCTGCGCGCCTCCGGGACCGATGGGCCTCGTAGTCACTGGATCATCCTTCTCCAGGCGCATCACACCCAGGGTCAGGTGTACGCGCCGAGGGTCGATGACGATGCTCCTGTCGAGGCCGGCGACGGGGGGCGAAGCGGCGAGGAGCGCGTCGCCGAAGGCGGTCAGGCGCTCGCGGAGCGTGGGGTCGCTTGCCTGCGGGCATGATGAGTATTTTGGGGAGGGCGCGCGGAGAGGCATGACACGCGGAAAGGCATGTCAGGCGACGCGAAAATGCATGCCAGGCGTACCAGCGAGAGGGACAAGACTGAAGGAGCAGCGTGAGCTCTTTCGGCCTCACAGAGGAGTAGACGTCTACTTGCAATGTGTTGGACGCGGCGCTTGCTCCTTCGCCGGGCCCTTATTTTTCTTCTCCCTTTTTGCACGCTTGTTCGCCTCGGTGTTTGCGATTCCGTCTTCACCTGCCCCGGCGCTCGGTCCTTCGGCGCTCGGTACGCCATCCCCGACGCGCTTCTTCCCCATCTTCTTCCTGTTTCTGTTCGCCTCCCCTTCCCGGGGCTGTCGAGCCTGCCGCATTGCGCTCGTTGCACCGTCGTCCCCCGTGTTTCCTTCCGCAACCGCGACGACTTCTTCAGTCGCAACAATGGTTGCGCCCTCAGCAACAGCCGCGCTGCTCCCCGAGACCAGTCCTCCACGACCACGACCACGATCACGTCCCCCGCTTCTGCCACCGCGCCCGCTCCTCGGAGGGGCGTCGACTCTTGGCCGCGCCGTCGTTGCGTTAGTTGCAACCGATGCGGGATTCGGGGACGAGTCTGCCATCCCACGCGTAGGCAAGACGTACGATGCAGTCAATGAGGTTCTGAGCGAATGTGTCAGTGTCATATGGAACAGAAAACTTGGAAGAATGAGCGGCCCAAGTCGGGGACAAGACGGATGAGCGGGCGGGATGACGCGTTGGGAAACTAGATTGGACAGGCTCACCTCGCAAAGCAGTGGGAGCTTGTCCTTTTCGTGATCAGCGACGATAGAGGGCGCTTGATATTGATGAGCAGCTGTGAGGCGCTGCGCGAGCTGGCGAGCATGTACCTAGTCCACGCCAGTTACTGGACAGTGTCGCCGGGCAGGAAGTTCACAGAGACGAGCAGTGTAAGATGTCCGAGCGATAGAGTCGCAGACTTGGTGCAGCACGGTAGGCACTGCCGTCGACCAGACTGCCAAGCGAACGCGAAGGTAGAAGGCAACCTGTTTGCGTAAGTTGCAGTGTATGACGTTATGGTCACGGGCATGTGATGCGTCACAGTTGAACTTCAGCCACTGGCAGGATCAGTACTTACTCGCTGTGTCGGGGGTTGGGGGTTTGGGTCTCTGGAGGTACAGTATACAGCACAGTTGTTCTGAAAATCTGAAACATGTAGTACAGAACGTATCAATACACGGACAAACACAGTCACTCAGATGATGAAGGCTCTCGGAAATCGGTGCCGGGCGATGATAAAATGGTTGTGCGGTCCAGCGTAAGCGCGCAGTTGTCATGAATAGGCAGGCTGACCTCCTGCGTCTGCCCCTCGTCGTCTCCAAATCGCAAAGGATGGGTTATCATGGTTTCCCGGAGCGTCTCCGTCGCCGAGCGCTGCATGGCCACAGCGAGGATGATGAATGCGGGATATATGCTCTTAGGAAGGGTCATTTAAGGCAACAAGCGAGCGAAACAATGACTTACGACGAGGGAGTGATAAGTTCTGATGACCACGTCGGAGGGGTGGAAGTAGACCATATCCTCCGTCATGACCAGCGAGATGTAGACGATCTGCTGGCTATCAGCTCCTGTGTAGTATGTCGAATGCAGTAAAATGCTCAACTCACCCAGAACAAGCAATAAAATAGCCCAACTTCGATTAGCAGGACAAGTATCTTTTCAACTTGCGACGCCGTGTTCATTCTTCCCAGCGAGCCCTTGACGTCACGCCTGTAATACCTACGAAGTAGGTGAGCATGCGCAGCGCGCAGATGTTGTCTTTCCGGTGCTTTCACGAGATACTAACCAGACCTGCAATCCCACCAGTGTCGTAGCGAGGACGTTAGTGACTAGCACCGGCACCGCCCACATGAGCCAACCAGTCGCTGTCCCGCTGATCCTCCCGTGCGTCAACCACAGCGCGAAGTCGACAACGGCGCCGACTACGATGGTCATTCTAGGGAATGGATTGAGATTGGCGGGTGTCATACTCACCTACGGTCGCGATCATGCACAAGGTCAGCGCTCCCTTGACACGGACGCTCTCTGGCCATAGGACCCACGCACGCCACACGACTATCCCGTTGTTCAGAACGTACTGCAGTCGTCTTAGCACCCTATATTCGCAGGAAAAACGGCACCAGGCCCACTCGCCTGTAACCGCGATATCACCGCCATCGTGCAGTCTATGCGGTACAGCAAGCGCATCACATCCGTGTTCTGGTCATTCCGCGACTGGGCGAGATAGTACGTGGCATCCATGACGACTTCGAGAGTCGAACAGGCGAGGAAGATGACAATGACGGCGAGAAGGATGCGGGACGTCTTCTCTCGGCGGCTGTGGAGCGTGTTACGGGGTGAAGTGAGGCGGTTCGGAGTCGAGATACGCACGCTAGGGCTGCCCCAGCAGCGCCGAAGAGGCAACATTGGACACCTGAAGATCGTCGTTTATTAGTCGGGCCCGATGGGAAACCGCATGCGGCATACCGTAGAAAAGAAAGTCGACGCCTAATGTCATGAGGATGATCTGCAGCGCCGTCACATCCATCGCGATCAGAGAATTGAACTCCATGGGGGGAGATTCAGCGTAGGCCTCAGTGCTGGTCTCTCGAGGGAGCTGGAGGGAAGTGATCAAGTCAAATCAGGGACACACGCGCTCGCTATAAGGGATTGCATGGACTTGGAAGGCACCCGAACCCCGTCCTGGCATACAATGGGCATCTTGATGAGACTGCGTGGATTGCTCAAGAAGCTGATGACCACCGCACTCGACAATGTCGCGGCCAGGAGAAAGCTCCGCTCAACAGTTCTCGATAGGCCGCTGACATGATCCTGATTGCCTTCTATTGCGTATCGTCCGGGTCTCATGGTCATGCTTGGGGACAAGATGAGCGATCGATATGCCGTGCGAACGCGATGGACCTACCGAGGATATGGCTTTTCCCGAGTTTCGGGCACACCTGACAGGAATTAGTAGCAGTACTGATCACGTACTTACCTAGACTACCTAGACTTCGAGTGTCCGTCAACGGACTTGCGCCCAACCCTCAATCGTACCAATCGCCGCTACTGGGGTCGTCAAACCCTTCAGAAATCATCGTCCAATTCCGCAAAGTACGTGGACATGATATGATACGCTAGATTGAACACGTCCACATTATCGTGCTCGAGCAGCTTGTGCACCGCCTCCAGCCCGCCCGCCTCCTCGAGCAGCAGCGCGTACTCGTTCAGCGACCACTCATCGTCCGCGTCGCGGTCCAGCTCCCCCACGCGAAGGACGTTGGACAGCGCATCGAGGACGACGAGCGTGATGCGGGCGTCGCCCATGGAGAGCATCCCGCAGAGTGGGGGCACGACGCCCTCGGAGACGAGGTAGCGCACCTGCTCGGGCTCGCCCGCGATCGCGTTCGCGAGGGCCCAGCACGCCTCCTTACGCAGCGAGGGATCACCATGCTGGCACGCGCGCACGAGCGGCGGAACGGCGCCGGCGTCAAGCGCGGCCTGGATGTGCGCTGGAGGGCCGGCGGTTACGTTTGAGAGCGCGAGCGCGGCGTCGCGGCGGACTGCTTCGCCAGGATAGGCAAGCAACGAGACGAGGACCGGGATAGCTCCCGCTTCGATGACCGAGTCCGTCGCGCTGTCGTCCGCGGCGGTAATATTCTTCAGCGCGAGGAGTGCGGGCGTGACGATTCCAGGTGAAGGGTGAGCGAGGAGGGTGACCAACGGGTGGCATACACCGATGCGGGCTGCGAGCGGCGCGTGCGTCTTCTCGCAGAGATCGGTAAGCGCCCAGCATACGTCAACGAGTAATTCGCCATCTGGCGTATCGAGTAGGCGAAGGACGGCAGGAAGCGCAGCCCCAACCTGTGAGGATATCAGAACCAAGGCCCAAGACCACGCAGATTGTGTGACCTACCGAGGAGCTGTCTAATCGCGCGCTCATGTGTCTGCAGAGGTTGCTCAACGTCCACGCCGCGGTGCGCAAGACGGCAGGTTCCGCGGGCTCGTCGAGAACGTGAAGTACGCCTCGAAGCGCGCCGCGCTCTAACAGATGCGCGCGTGCCGGCGGCCCATCACCTGCGATGTTGCCAAGCGCCCAGACCGCCTGCTCGCGTACGCCAGCGGAGGACGAGTAGAGGAGCTGTACGAGCCGCGGCGCCGCGTTGGCGTCGAGTACCGCACGCGTCTCTTCAGGCGTGCCTCCAGCGATGTTGGTGAGTGCCCAGGCAGCTTCAAACTACGCAGAGAAAAGTGAGCGCGCAGCGGTGGCATGATTGGCTTCAAACTTACCTGCAGCATCTCGTTGTCGAACGAGAGGAGCGCGACTAGTCTGGGAACTACACCTCGCTCAATCATCTTTTCAATAGGTGGGTCCGCGGTTGTTAGGATTTTTCGAAGTGTTGCCACAGACGCTAGGTGGCGGAGGCGGTCCTCGGAGAATAGGCCGGTTATGGCGCTATCTATGTTCTATACTCGCACCGTCAGCCCATTATCTCGAACGTAATGTCTTAATGCCTTCGTACTCACGCTCGTGTCGACCGCAATGGCCTCGTCGTCGGAGTCCGCGCCTGAGGAAGGCAAGAAATGTCGGCGCTTAGACACTTGCTCCTCGCGCTTTTGACGACGGATAGAGACCTGCTGCTCTTCTCGTCGTTTGCGGCGGTCATCCGCCTCCATAGGCACGGTAGCCTTGTATGCTACACGCAAAAGGACATCGAACCGTCAGGGTCAACGCGCGTCATTCCCAAAGGAAGTACCCACTATTTCGTCTTGACCGCATCGTACGCGCGAGAATGTATCAAAAGGGACGGTGATTCAGTGCGTTGTTCGGTGGCTGAACGCTTTCCAAGGTACAAGGTTTGTCAAAGTGGCGGCCGTGACCGTTTGAAAGAACCCTATGACACCGTGGGAATCAACATTTGCTCCCGGACATCGGCCCGCGTCCCCCATTTCGTGTGACGTCGACACCCCGATGCACGCAGCGCAACCGGTCGACTATAGATCGAGGTTCGACGCTGACAGTGCATACGGCGATTCGTACTGTCGACCTCACGAGCCTAGGACACCTCACGGCTACAAGTGCAGTGGCTGGTGCAGCGACCTGCGCTTTACAGCAGTACGACAAGGATAAAAAGATTTCTGAGAAGGAATCCATGCCGTCTATTCCAGATATACCAGTGATAATTTACACAACGTCCGCCCGCAGCCCCTCATCGTCAACATTGAGCTTGCGCTCGTACGTTCGTCTAGCTTCATGTGCGGCAAAGCTCGCGCCTGCCAAGTTATTCGTCAGTCCAAAGCTCACATCTTCGCAAATATCGAGCACGCTTACCCGCCAAGATTAGGATGAGACTTATATCGCCCAGCCCCAACGCCTCCGTCTGGAATATGCGTTGGAGGAAGGGCACGTAGATGAAGGATAGTTGTGTCGTGAGTGAAATTGACACCGAGAGCGCGAGCATGCGATTTGCGCCGAGGCCGGAGACCAGGGAGCGGTTCTGGATGGCGGAGACGAGGTCGAGGACGACGAAGGCGGTAAATGTCTATAGAAGAGGACCCTGTCAGTACAGTTAGAGCACGTGAGATGGTGCGAAGCTTACCAGCGTCTGCTCACGCTTGCTCAGGCCATTGTCCTCCAACGCCCACAGGTAGACCAGAAGCACACCGGCCACGATGAGCGACGCGGAGAACAGCACACGATACATCAAACGCTTCGTGATGATGGCGGCGTCCTTCTTGCGAGGCGGCTTGCGCATGACGGCAGGATCGACCGGGTCCACGCCCAAGGACTGGGATGGCGGGCCTAGAGGTACCACTTTAGCAGATTGCGAACAAGGACTAGGTGTACGACGTACCGTCCATAAGGATGTTGATGAACAGGATCTGCATGGCGTTCAAGGGGTTACTCAAGCCCAGGAGCGTACTGCAAGTAATGAGCGACAACTATTAAGCGACATAAGCACACGCTGGACAGACGGACGATACGAAAGAGACACACCGCAGCCACAGCCGTACTCAGCTGGAAGCCGATGAAGTTTTGAATGTTGTGGAAGATGGATTTGCCTACGATGCCATGAGCATCCGGAGAACTTCAAGAACGACGTCGCACACGCACCTTCCTCAACTGCAGGAAGCAAAGTCGTGAAGTTGTCGTCGACGAGGATCACGTCGGCGGCCTCCTTCGCGACATCTGTCCCGCTCTTGCCCATCGACACGCCGATGTCGGCCATCCGCAAAGCCGGCGCATCGTTCACTGCGAGGTACGGTAGCATCGTATTCAGCGCACTCTTGTCAACAGGTGTGCTTACCTCCATCACCCGTCATCGCCACTACCTCTCCGCGCGCCTGGAACGCAGCGACGATGCGCATCTTATGTCGCGGCGTCGTCCGCGCAAACACGCTCACAGCTCCCACGCGTTGCTCCAGCTGCTTCGGCGTCATCCCATCGATGTCCGCGCCCGTCAGGATATGCGGGGAGCGCCCCGCACCGGGGACTGTACTCGCCACCATCTCCCTGCCTACGCCCAGACCCAGCTCGCCCGCGATCTTTGCCGCCGTCTCCTCGGCGTCGCCCGTGATCATCACCACATGCACCCCGCCACGGCGCAGCAACCCAACCGCGTCTGAGACGCCCTTCCGAGGCGGGTCCAGCATCGCGCAGAAGCCCGCGAAGACGAGGGTGGGGGCCGCAACATCGGCGTCGACGTTGGCGAGCCCTTCTGCGCTGCCTCGGCCGTAAGCCATGGCGAGGACGCGAAGACCGCGACGCGCGGCGTCGTGCGAGCGAGACATGATAGTGGAGCGCATGGTTGCGTCTGGAAGAAGCTTAGATCGAGTGACAGCCAGGCCACTTGAGGTACTGACCTATGTCTGGAGTTGACCCCTCCGCGACATGGTACGAGCGACATAGCGGAAGCACCGCCTCTATCGCGCCCTTCATATACAGTACTTCGGGCGCTGGACGATGCTCAGTTTCTGAGCTTCGCGATCGCGTACGTTCGACTTACCAGTCGCATCCCCACTCGGCTCATCCGTATGTACCCCGCTGACCGCCATGTACTTCGTCTCACTCGAGAACGGGCGCTCAGATTGTCGTCTGAAGGTCTGCAAGTCGCGTCACGTCAGCTGCATCCATTCCAAGACCCACAGCTTCGACTCACCCCTCTCCTATCGGCGACTCGCATGCCGACCGCCTCCGCTGCATTCAACAGCGCGACATCCATGGCATGCCCGACATAAATCCCGTCCCCATTGCGCGCTACCGAGGCATTGTTGCACAGCGCGCCTATTTCGAGGGCCTTCCGCAGCGCCGGAGAGAGTCCGTCCCGACTCGGCGTCGCGCGTCCGGATAATTGGCTGAGGGATGACGGCGGACCATTGAGATGTGGGGGATGCGGGTGGAGGGAGGATGGGCCTGGCGGATAGGCGCCGGGCTTCTCAGGATGGGTGCTAAAGCCGACCTGTTAGGCAAGTGTAAGAATGTCAGTATGGGTAATGATAGCGACGTGTACTCACCGACGCTGCGCCCTCCAACACTTGCCCGTCCGCGTCTAGATGTACAGTCGTGTCAACCGTGTAGGCTTCTACAACGGTCTGTTCGTTCTTCGTGAGAGTACCTGCGGAGTGTCAGCGACTGTCTCAGGCTTTCGTATTTCAGCACTGTTCACCCGTCTTGTCGCTACATACAACGCTGACGCAGCCGAGCGCCTCAACCGAGTGAAGCTTCTTGACGATCGCCTTGCGGTTCGCCATACGGAGCACGCCCTAAGGGTGGAGATAAGATTGCTGTGCGGACTTCAACAGACCGCTAGTCGCGCTTACCAGGGCCAGCGTCACCGTCGTAACAATGGGCAGGCCCTCCGGGATAGCAGCCACAGCGAGGGAGACTATATGGGCTCGTCAGCAACTTCGTGATACTGTCGAGCTTTTCGATGTCATACCTCCAATCGTAAACATTTCTAGCCATGAGCGATGCTGGAGTACACCTGCAAGTTGTTCGGCCAATAGCTCGTGAAAGAAACCGATTCACGTACCAATGAGACAGATTACACCAATCACCGCGAAGCTCATCATACTAAGCTGCGACGCGAGAGCGTCCATCGAGAGCTGCAGGGGTGTCCGTTTATCGTCGACCTGAAAGGCACGTCAGTCAAGGCGATTGATTAAGAGGAGCGCGTCGTATTGATGAACGACCAGTCTCGAGACATCGTACTGGACGCAAGGGGTGTAAATTGCAACTCACCTCCTCCATCATCGAGAACACTACACCGAACTCCGTATCGCGACCGGTCGCGATGACGATTCCTCGCCCGCGACCTCGAAGGGCATATCAGTCATCGTGTGTGCACCACCCATTCAACTCGCACTCACCATTCCTCACCAACGTCCCCATATACGCCACGCACGTTCTATCCGCCAGCGCCGTCGCTCCACCTCCATTCGCGCCCTCCGCAGCCCCACATTCATCCACGCCCTTCACCCTCGCCTCCGTCTCGCCTGTCAAGCTGCTCTCGTCCACCTCGAACTCGACCGCCTCGACCAGGCGCAAGTCCGCGGGCACGCGGTCGCCGGTGCTCAGGGTGACGACGTCGCCAGGGACGAGCTCGTTCGCGAGGACATGGTGCGCGCGGCCAGCGCGAATGACGTGGCAGTGGTGGGGGACGAGCTTGTTGAGCGCGGCGAGGGATTCTTCGGAGCGGCGCTCTTGGATGAAGCCGACTGGGAGGGCGTGTCAAAGAGGTAGGAGCAGAACAGAGAGGAGGCGCAGGGAGCGGGGATGGGAGAGACGGAGGGGATCGTTCACAGGGTCTGCGGCATACACACTTACCTGTAAGGACGATAGCCACTGCGACCGTAATACTGACCGCATCGTCCACATTGCCTACCAGGGCACTCACGAAGGCGCTTCCGAGAAGCAATGGAATGAGGGGGGAGTCGGTAAGGGTCTGAAGGTGTGGTCAGGGGCGAGAGTGGCATGAGAGAGGCCCGAAGGTAGGAGAAGAAGGAATGACGGGATGAGGATGAGGCTGTTAAAACGTACATTCCATAGCTTGACAGCCAGGCTCTCCTTCGGGCCGACAGTAAACTCGTTGTAGCCATAGCTAGATGTCAAGAAGTCAGCTAAGCGAAAGCTGTAGAGGGGAGGGAGGCGCGCACCGTTCGCGAAGGCCTGGGATGGCGGACTCGTCCAGCCCGTCTGTTGCAGAGGTGCTGAACGCAGAGACAGTCTCCTGCGCAAGATCAGAAGGTGCAGATACAGTGAGACGTAGAACGCACCTCGATCGACATGTGCGCATAGCGCGCGGACGCGGTGTCCTTCCGCTCGACGTGCTCCATCTCGGTCTCGCCTGCATCGAACACGGTCCTCCCGCCGCTAGCGTAGTCAACGCGGTCATACTCGGGCTGCCCAGTAATGTGCGCCACCGCACGGCGGACGAGTGCGCGCGCCTGACCCCACATATCCTGAGGGCCGGGAGACTCGCGGTACGGGAAGGCGCTCGCGTGCGCTCTACATAAACAATGGTCAGTGGAGCGCCAATCATCAAAGAAGCCCCGCCACGCACCGGCTCTCGAGCCCGAAGCCCCCGAGACTGCCTGCGCTCGCGCTCCCAGGTATCAGACTATGCTGCCCGTGCCGTCTGAGCGTCGTGCTGTACGCGAAGTGATCCTCCGCGCCCGGAGCGGGTCTCGGCGTTGAGTCGCTGTCATCACGCAAGTTGGTAAAGTACGCTGACGCCGGCGGGCTCTCCTCTCGAGGGGAGAGGGTATTGGCGAAGGGGGGCGCGGCGAAGGGGATCGACGTGGCTCGACGGGGAATGCGGATGTGTGGGGGCGCGCTGTCGCGCCTGTTCGTCGCGCTAGAGACGACGCGGCGGGACATCTCGCCAGACGCAGAGAGATGCTGGCGCGATGGTTTTGGAGCTCAATGTCGACAGCCGTGCTCGATGCCGACGACGGCGTGCGGGGAAGGAGATGAATATGTGGCGTTGACACGCTACGCGCGACGGAGGGAATCACCGGACGCCGGACGACACACAAACTCTGATCTGGTCAGTGAGGTTATTCCAATATTCTCAATGCATAGTTCTGGCACTCGACGCGACAAGCGCGTAAGAGTTTATCTTGCCAGAGCACACAATGGGCTTTCTCTGGCGCGTCCCGGAAACTAATAATTGTCGAGTGCGATGTACTCTGCTGGATACCACGGACATTAGTCTGCACGCGAGTATGCGGTGAGAGCATGTCACTCTGCATACCGTAGAGGCAGGTGCCGACGGTCAAAATGGGAGGGTGCTAAACTCATACTATGTGCAGGCGAATTGAGAGGGCGAACGACCCTCGAGATCAGCTGGAAGTACGAGATGCATTCTCCCAGCAAAAGCTGCCCTCCATGCCTCCAGAATCGTTCATGGGCGACCGTCATGTGAGACCTGCGTGGAGTCACCTGGCGCTGGTTGTACGTGGTCCGCAAAGTTGGATGGGTGATCCAAGTCTTCGAATATATGGCGCCGTCACGTGGCGGCGTTCATTGTCCTCGATCCGTTGATTGGATTGGGCCGCTGTTTCGAACCACCACGTCGTCGAACGCATAATGTAACTCGCCTCTTCATTTTCTCCCGCAACGAGGACCATGCTCGAGGACGTCTATCTGTTATCGCCCGTTTCCCATATCTATAGAGCTTTCACGCTTCTTCGTATCCTGTCTCACTCGGCGCCTGCTTCTCATCGACCTATCTGCTCCTCCTGCGCAAAGCGCCTCTGCTCTCCAAGCGCGCTATCCGCCACTTCCTACAGGCTCGCTTGGATGAGACTGACGATAAAGATATGGTCTGGATAAGACTGGAGCAAGGAGACTGGCTGGATAGATGCGGTGGCGATAACTCGCTCAGCGTCCCTCGACGGCTTCCCGGTGCGTTAACTTCCCTACCGCATTCCGCACTTCAGTGACCCTCTTCAGCTTGCCTGACCTAGCCGCGCAGTCGGTCATCCCGCCCACGGGTTAAGCCTATCTTTAGATAAGGCGACCTATACGCGCAGATTTCGCCGCCGTTCGCAGCGCTTAACATCGACCAGTCTGCATGACAGGTTCGATCGCGGTGAATTCATTGGCCAGTTTCGTCTCTTCCGACTCGAGTACATGCGCTCAGATATAACTTGCGTGCCGGTGAGCTCGAATATTATCAGATACCTTCCATTTCATCCTCCCGTCGGACGTTTATCATCCGGACAGCCAGGATACGTACTCCACGAAGTCACGACGGGGACGAGCCAATAGACAGGCGTTCCCCGCGGTCTACAATGACAGCTTCTTTTACGCTCGTCCTCTGCCCCGCCTAACCCTCCCCAGCCACCCGCGCTGCTTCTCCAGAGATAGTGCCATCCGCCTCCTCCCATGATAGTATCACGCCTCCTCTCCTTCGCGATAGAGTTGCCCGCCCTCGCCCGCGTTATCTACTATACCTCACGGGACGCCCCAGCCCAATTCTGCGACCGTGTAGATATAAGGGTACGTCGTCATTGAGCATCCCCATCCCTCGCTCTCTTTCCTGCCTGGGTTCTTTTAGTCGACTCGCCATGTCTCTATCGTCATTCCTCTCTTACCTCCTCAGTTTTCTGTGGCCAGCGTCGCCTCCAGCTCCGCCAGAGTACATCCCGCCATCTGTCACGGAAGAAGATCGTGCGTAGCGGCTTTTCTCCTACTCTCATGTTACTGACGGTATAATCAATCTACAGTCGATTATGCCTCCCTCGCCATCATCGATCTGTCCAAAGCCGCCACCCCCGAAGGCCGCAAGGAGCTCGCCGTCGAAGTCTCGGAGGCGCTGCGTAGTCAAGGGTTCTTCTACGTGATCAACCATGGGTATACCCAAGAGCAAGTGCGTACGTCCTCAGCGCCGTATACACGCGTGGCTCATATGCTCTCACAGACGAACCGTATCTTTTCCATCGCCGATGTCACCTTCGAAGAGGTCTCCGAGCGCGAGAAGCGCGCGTACTCCATGAAATCGCAATCCGTCTACCAGGGCTACAAACCAAAGCAGACTTGGGTACGCTTCCTCCTTCTCCGCTTCTAATATCGATCACTGACTCGCCATATCTACCAGAACCTTGCCTCAGGCGTACGCGACCAGATCGAGCACTACAACAGTGCGTCGTCTTCTTTCCAAACTCCGCTCCTCACTCACAATCTCGCAGTCAACCACCGTGTCAATCGCGCCGCCCATCCCACCGCCCTTCGCCCCTATATGAACGAGGTCGACGACTTCGCGCGACATTGCCACTTCAACATCCTTTACCCCATTCTAAGGTGCGTTTTCATTCCGCATTGGTTCCTTTGTTTCCGGTGCGCGGGGGCTTTTTTGTCGACGCCCAGCCGGGGCCCTCTCATGAGAGGACCGTGGATCAGCCCCACTTGACTCAGCGCGTTGAACGTCGCTCACGCTTCTCGCAGACTGCTCGCGCTCGGTCTTGAATTGCCGGAGGACACGCTCGTCAACCAGCACAAGTTCGAGGACGTTGGCGAGTCCTCTGGTGAGGTGCTATTCCTTTCCCCTCGCATACATATCTGACTGATCGTCTGCTTGTCCAGTCCGCTTCATGAAGTAGTACGTCACGCTTCCTCCTTGGGTGATGCCTCCTGCTGATCCGTGCATGATCAGCCACCCGCGCACGGACTACGAGGAGCTGAAGACGAAGAACGTGTGGCTGAAGGGCCATACCGGTCAGTCCATGTCATCGTTGCGAAAGTACTCGCTTACCAGGCGACGCGCTCACAGACATCGGCTCTATCACGATTCTTTGGTCTCAGCCCGTCGGTGGACTTCAGATTCTCTCGCCGGACGGACAGTGGCGCTGGGTGCGCCACATCGACAACGCGCTGGTGCGTTTCGCTCTTCAATCATTTCCACACGACCCCTTATCCGTCATCGCCGACTTCCACGACTCCTGCTCTGCTCTATGCCTGACCCTGCCTCTCGTGCATTCACTCACCCACACCGCATAGGTCATCAACGCCGGCGACGTCATGGAGTTCCTCTGCGGCGGCTACTACCCCTCCACCCGCCACCGCGTCGTCCTCCCGCCCTCCGACCAGCGCAACATTGCCCGCCTCGGCGTCTTCTACTTCGCGATGGCCGCCGACCACATGCGGCTTACGCCCCACGAGGAAAGCGAGGTGCTGAAGAGGGTTGGCGTTCGCCGTCTCTGCCCTCCGGGCAAGGAGCCGACGATGGAGGAGTGGCGCACGCACCGGACGAAGAGCTATGGGGCGGTGGAGCTGACGCAGGGTCGGGAGAAGAACGTCGAGGAGGAAATCGTGCATGGTGTCGTGGTGAAGCATTACAACTGATCGCACATGTTCCTCGGGATGGTGATTTACTGAAATTACGTAGAGGCTAGGTAGGAATCGCGGTGTGTACTTGTATCGCACGTTATGCATATTTTTCCTATGTAAATCGTAAGCTTGCTTGCCGGGTTGAGGGGCGATGAACAGTGCACTCACGCAGCCGCATCGGGTGTTTAGCGCAGTGGTAGCGCGTTCGCTTTGCACGGACTATTGCGAAAGGCCAGGAGTTCGATCCTCCTAACATCCACTGTAGGGGCAATAAGAATGCCCACACGCTTTTTGACCTCGTATGCTCTCCGGCTCAGTCCTAATCCGTTTTTGCCACTTCCGAGGAGTACACATTACTCTCAGTAGGCAGCCACCATCCGCCGACGCCATCCTCCGGCTCTCGCGCTGCCGACCCGGCACTGCGTGACGCGAATTGCCTCTCGTAAGACAAGGCTGTCCAGATAAGGTAAATTCGAGGCACAGCCTCCCCGAGGCCCGCCTCCGAAGGCCTCGTGATCCGCTGCGCGCAGCGCCGCCGGTCCAGGCCGCCCCGCCCCGCCCCACCTACCTGGCGCCGCGCCCTCGCTTGCGCGTCCTCTGCCCTGCCCCCGGAGGTGCGGGCGGGAGGGATGGCGCGCCCTGCCGCGCCGCCATGAAGGACGCGCAATTAGGCACGGCGCGAGCGCGCGGAGGGAGGTGGCGGCGCGGAAGCGGGGGCAAAGTGCGCTTGACAGTGAATAGGCAGGGGGCGCAGACAGGGCGGCGGCGGCTAGGCGCGCGGGAGTATTCAGTCAGCTAAATGCGTGCCTTTGGGCGGGAGCAACACGGGAGGCAACCGGGAGGAGGGTATTGAGTAGCCGAGCGCCGCGCCGCCGGCACTTCCAAGGTAGGGCGCGCGACGATCGTGGCGGGGGAGGAGGTGGCGGGGCTGCAAGACGGCGAGGATAGTATCGCGAAGTTGCTCACCAGCTCGCTCAGCAGACCAAGGACTCTTTGTCAGATGGACGGTTGATGGACGAACGCGCGGTCTGGATGTGCGCACGCGGCGCTATTGTTGTGTCAGAATGGAATCCCTCTTCCAGGACACGGTATGCAGAGCCACGCATTCTATCAGCGGATCGAAGCGGGATCGTGCCTCTAAAGTGCGATCAGCCCTCCAAACACTCCCACAATACCGCAACACGTACCTAGACCCAGATCGCGAAGATCGCGCAGCCGGCGAGGGCGGAGGAAGTATGGGCGAGCCGGAGGAAGCATGAAAGAGGAGAGAAAGTACGGTATGTGCGCGTGGAGGAAGTGAAGGAAAGCGGGGAAGCAGTAGAATAGGTCAGATGGGACAGATGGAAAATTGAGGGCGCGCATGGTGAGGAGGATAGAGCGGAGGGTTAGAACAATTGAGTGGCAGGGCTAAACGATCGAGCAGCAGGGGCAGACAATTGAACGGAAGCATGGCTGAGGGGAGCGGTCAGTTACCCGGCATGAGCGGAAGGAACGGAAGAGGATACATGTAGATTTATGCGGATGCATGGGGGAGGAGAGGTCTAACCCACTCGAGGAGAGAATCCGCGTGCTCGAGAGTCGAAGTAACGTACTCTTTAAGAGCCCTCACGTGCAGAAGGACGGAATTAACGTACTCGAGGGTGGGAGCGCGGACGGCAGGAGCGAACGGCCGAGCTCAGAAGCAGGATCGACGCATGGGAGAGGGGATCTGCGCATGGGAAACGGAATAGGGCGGACAGAGAGTACACAACTTGACGGTTGAGTGCGCTATGCATGGTTGTTCGCGTGCGAAGATTGATGGTCTGTCGATGCGAGGCCGTCGGTTGAAGCGAAATCATCCGAGCTGAAAGTATTCGAGGGACATTAGTGCGATAGATTGAGTTGCAGTCAGATTGGGGGAGCGGGCTCTGTAAGAAGAGAGCACAATCATGCGGAGGGAAGGGTCGCAAGGAACGGACGATAGAGTGTAGCGCGCGAGGATGGAGGTTACGCACGAAACAGTGTCCGTTAGACGACCTCTGGAGGCCAACAAAAGGGTATCCGATGGAGCTAGGTCTCAGCTGACGGTCGAGAAGACGTTCAACAAACGCGCAGCACGAGTTCTTCGATTTCTTGGATGCGCTTGTTCGGCACATACATGAGATTCAGCCATCGAGCCTGACCTGACTTCGTCAGCGATTCGGGCGGTACACGCACTGAAGCTGAGCCTACGTCTCGATTGGGTTGACGTGCTCTGTCGGGTACAGGCCGCTATCGGACGTTGCGCTGACAACCGCGCCACCAAATACGGTTCAAGTGCGTTGCGATAGGCATGAGCAGATGGTCTTCCGCTGCGGGGACACTAGCAGTTAATATACGGGAATGGAGGGTTGATGGCGCGAAGGCGGAGATGCGGGGGAAGAACTGGCAATGGAAGGCATTCGCGAAGAGATGCTCTTGGTACTGTAGGAATGAAGGGATGCGAAGAAGTAGAGCGCACGAGGAAGGGTACGCGATGCCGAGCGCGTTGAGTCAAGCTCGAGTGAGTCAGTCGGCAAGGAGAAAAATGAATTAATCAGACGAGTGGCGATGCATGTGATTCTCGTCCCTTTGTACCCAAATGATCATAAATCGCTGTAGCGAGGGCCAATTTTGGGGCAAATTGAGGCTATAGCCACGCGGGAGGGCTCACTTGGGCGATCGAGGGTAGTGGCGTCCAGGTTGCGGGATATACAAGATGCGCACAACCGGCCTCGTTACAGTTTGCTGCGAGAGAGACCGTTGAGTCAAGAAGGCAACAAGCGCCTTTCGAAGGACATCCTCAAAAGGTCACAAGATGGTTCAGTGCATTCAATGGGCGGACCGAAGCGTCGACGGGTTCTTGATGAGCACCTGCGTGCGCCTTCGTCGTCACAGACCCAATGGCTCCACACCACGTTCACGCAGGGCTATTCAGCTACGTGGAGCCAGAGCGACGCGTCAGCATCGACAGAAAGGTCAAGCCACTTTCATGAACAGGCAGTGGGAGAAGGGACGCGGCGAGGTCGAGCGGGCTGTGACTGAGGCGATGGCTGTGGATCTTGGGGAGGAGCAGAATTGGACATGAAGAGGGAGGGGGACATGAAGCAAGCGATCGGAGGATGTATCCCTCCGCGGCAGGTTCGTATGTGGGTGGATGGGATCAGGGAGTTTGTGCGATACACAGATCCGCGAGAATAGCCAGGGCGGCGGGCAGGCGAAGGCTGAGCCTCCGCAGCAGCCGTCTGGAGCTCGTAACGAGTAGCCTGTAGAGCGTTGGGCTGGTCGGAAGGCGGGTGTCGGCGCATGAGAAAGCATGACAAAGCGAAGTTGGCCGCCGGAGGCAGCATCGGACCTGATCTGCAGCGAACGCGGACGACGGAACACGCGCCGGAGGCTAACACGAGGCGATCACGTGGTACTCCCTCGGCGCGTGCCGTTTTCGGTGTTCTGCGTCTGCTATCGCGCCCACACAATTGAGAACACAGGCACTCGAGAAGAGAACAATTCCGCCTCTTCATGCCGCGTTCTGCCTCGCTCAGAGGTCCATGAAAGACGTCCGAGCGGCGCCAAGTTCGCGCCCCCGAGCCCCGCCTCCGACCAGCACAGCCATGAGCCATCAGCCGGGTGGATTGCTCCGGAAGGTGCCTGATTTGAAATCGTAGATCTTCCGAGAAAGCGATGCAGGCATTCTGCACTTGTCGTCTCCGTATATAGCGCTTCAACAATGGCGCTGCAAAAATTTCGCCACTCTCTCCTCCACTTCCATCCTCACCATGAACGGTGCATCGTCCTCGAGAGGCGTTGGATCGCGTACGAAGCCGCTGAAGCGCGGTAAGGCATGCATGAACTGCAGGTGCGTCGCTAGCCCATTCCCTCTGAGCAAAAGGCTAACGGATCATGCACAGGTTCCTGAAGATTGTGCGTACACTCACACGTTTCCCGTCCCTCCCTTCTCACCATGTCCACAGAAGTGCGACGGCGCCCGGCCCGTATGTGGTCCGTGTCTCAAGCACCCCAAAGACGACGAGTGCGAATACGACGGTCCGGGACGCTCAAGAACGAAAGCCCTCGAGGAGCAGGTCCACCGCCTCGAGTCACGAATACAGGAGCTGGAGAATCCGGGCGAGACGACACCCTCCGTGACGCTCCATGAGCCATACTCGCCGACCCATCAACTTTCCCTCTCCCCTCATAGTTCCCCCACGTCGCACGCAGGCATCTCGCTCAGCGCGTCGATCAGCCCTTACGAGACGACACCCGCGTCCACGGACTCCCCCTCCCTACTCGACAGGCCGCATGCGCTGCCGATCAAGTCATCCAGCTCGGGGGGCTCAAGAGCATCGCCATCGGTGGCAGATAGAAAACCGTTCTCGCCGTTCGAGGTGCGTGCACTAGGCTCCCCCTTCCATTTTCCTTGCTGACGTGTACGTACAGGAGCCCGACGTATCAGTCATCCGGGTCTTACTCGACAATTTCCTCCCCCACGCGTCCGAGTTCGGCTTCTTCCTCAGCACCTCAAGGTTCTACAATGCAGCCCTCGTCCCCGCTCCAGCCGGGCACATAACACGGCCCCTCCCTGCCCTCCTCTTCGCCGTCTACCTCTTCGGCGTCCATCTATCACGCACGGACAGCAGTCAGGCGCAGTCTACCACGTTCCTCAATCAGGCGCTGCAGACTCTCAGTGTCGCGCTCACCTCCGGCCATCCCCAACGCGTCCTCCACACCATACAGACGCATGTCCTCCTCTCCTACTTCTTCTACCGCTCCGGGCTCAACATCGAGGCCAAGTACCACGCCGCGGCCGCATGCTCGCTCGTCATCTCGTCCGGCTTGCACAAGGTCCGCTCACCGAGCGCGTATCCCGGTGCGATCGGCGAGTCGCCTATACGGACGAGCCCCATTCTGCTGCACAAACCCGTCGCGGACGCGATCGAGGAAGGCGAGCGCATCAGCGCGCTGTGGTCCACGTTCGCGCTGAGCCGCCTGCTCGCGGTCGCGCTGGACCCCCCGGATGCGATCTGCGGCGTGTTCGATGTGCCCGGGGTGCAGATCGACACGCCGTGGCCGCTGACGATGAAGGAGTACGAGGACGGGGCGATGCCGGAGAACTTGCAGAGCACGGCGACCGTGCGCAACTTCGTCACCAACAATGACTGGTACTCGGGCGATGGAAGCTCGAGCGCGGCGCTGTTCGCGAAGGCGGTCATCTTGATTCATAGGGCGGCGTATGTAGCGGGACTGTTCTCCGATCGTGCGTGTCGTGTCTTCCTTTCGTTTGCCCTTACTGATACTGCTCCTTCAGCGATGTCGCAACGCGACTATCAGACCTTCTCTAGCCTGTTCACGACCACTCACTCGCTTCTCGTCGGCTTCCGAGATCGGCTCCCACCACTGATTGTGCATACACCGCCGTTACTCGCGCACGGCGCCGCCTTCATGCCGCACCCGGGCAGCCCACCACCACAAGACCCGGCTCTTCGCACCCTCCTACTTACGCACAACCTCATGAACGCCGCCTTCATCAAGCTGCACATGCCCTTCTTCCGCTCCGACCCGGTCAGTCGGCAACATTGCGTCGCGGCGGCGCGGGCGATGTTCGACTTCGGCAACGTCGACATCAGGCGCTTTCATTGCTTGAACCCGATTGTTGGGGTAAGACTTCTAACTCTCACTGCATCCTTCTCAGTTACTAACGCCTTGCAGACCCTCTGGACCCTCGCTGTGCAAATCCTCATTGACGAGGTCGTCCGGCTTCGCACCGCCTGGGCCGGCCCACACTCCCTCCCCGGCGGCGTCGTCCCCTACGACGCTACCGAAGAGGGCCTGATCATGCGCGCCGAGGAAGAAACGTCGCTTGGCCGCCTACGCCTAGGCATCCAAGCGCTCGATGCGTTCGCCGACGACAGCGCGCTTATGAGTACGTGCTCTCTCCTGGCTGCGGCCGACCTCTCCGATATCGCAGCCGACCTTTTGCCCACAGAGATGCAGGCGGAGAAGTGCAAGAACCTATTCGCGAATGTGCAGTGAGGGACGTCCTGCCGAAAGCGAGTAGCGCTTCGCCGTTGCTGCGGAGTGGGATGCGCTGCTTCTTGTACAAAGGAGGGTTCATTCGCCGTCCTTGGCTAGGGGCGGTGCGACTCTTGCGCGCGGAGTGCTTCGACTACGCGCGGGTGCCGGGGTACGGTTTGGTCTCTTCGATTCGTCCATGTCTTTCTCGTTCTCCACCCCATGCACGATTACTTTACCCTTGTCTGGCATACCCCTTGGGCTTGTGTTGACCTTGTTGTATACGGATCGTCCTGTTTCTCATACTCTATCTTCTTCTAATTCTGTCTGCCTCTCGTGCGCTGGACGACTACCGCCATTCAGGTGCTGCCCTTGATCCCTTCGCGTGCTCGCTCTGCGTGCTCGCGTGTGCCTACCTACTACTCTACCCACTTGTACCATCCTCATGAAAGCTCTGTACACGCCACTGACCTGAAAATATCGCATTGCATGTACTCACAAGGAACTCTCGCATACGTACACAACCCAAGTCTCTCCGTCGCTCTCTAGCTTTCTGTTCATCTCGCATATCATCTCGTAGAATTACTGTACGTGTATGTACCTATAGTAGCCACATAGTCGTATACACGGGGACTTGTTGGCGCAAGCTTGGTGACGCAAGCTTGGTGGTCTAATGTAGCTGTGGGGCCTGACATCGTGTCGCTGTACAGTTCTGAGTTGTGACCGCAGCTGTACTCCAAGTGGAGGTGCTCTGCCGGTGTTATTTGACCTCTAGCCTCTGGCTAATTAAGGCAGATGGTACCGTTGCTCCGGGCGGCTTTACTGCTGAAATCCCCCTGAGATGTCGATTAGATGAAGTTCAACGGCCACATCACGTGATCTGAAGAAGCTGTTCGGCGCTCACATTGATGTGCACTTTGTCTCTCACCATCATCATCTCAGTAGATTCAGGCTATGGGGAACAAACTATCCAAGATTGTAGGTTACCGTGGTCCGGACCTAGAGGTGCGTATATCGCCTATCTTGCACTTAGGCAAGCGGATGTATACCTCATTGGTAGGTGCGGTGGAAACGACGCGATGTCCAACTCTATGAATCAGGCATCAGCGAAGTGGGGACTGGTATGTCTTCAAAACCCTACTCCCGCTCCGATGATGACCTTTGTTCCATCGCTCAGTCATCGCAGTTGGGGAATCGATCCCTGCTCCGACTTATGCCACCGTCCTCCCATTCGTAGCCACTGCGTCAAGGAATCTTTTACTGGATCGCCTTTGTGGGAAACCAGTACCGACGCAGGATGGTGATACCCTCGTATTGGAGCCACGGAATGTCGTACGTGATCCCAACTTAACCGTAGCCCTCATTGATCCGCAACGCAGGTGCACACAGGGACGGTCGTCGAGTCTCTGAAAATGCTGCCCATCGAAAGTGGCGATGGCTTTAGAATCACGTCTCGGTATGTAAAGGGAAAGCATGATGGTGAGTATCATCTCATGCTTCCGCGATTATCTCTTACCCACCGTTCACTGTACTAGACGGCGGCATATATTTGACGTTAGAAAACACCATCATCGACAACGAGGGCGTGGTTTACGCCAAAGTCTATGTATATATAATTGTTCCGTCCCTTAGTGTCCGTCTAATCCCCGTGTCAATAGTCTACGACATACAACCCCGGGGCCCGACTCTCTGAACAGGAAAACCCTCCCGACATCATCGGCATACCGGAAGGGCAAACGGCACCTACACGAGCTCCAGACCACATCGTTAGGCGTGAAGTAACCCAACAGCAAGTTTTCAGTTTTCAGATGAGCGGCGACTATGAGCTGGCTGACATTGGTGAGCTATACTTCACCGGGGCGCTCTAAGGTAAGGCTGACTACACATTGTAGACCCGCGACTGGGAGAAGTAGCTGGCGTAGGTGAAACCGTTGCCCATCGACTTGAGACTTTTGGCATTTCGGCACGTGCAATACTAGCAGTCGTCGCTGCAGGCGATGCGCGCAAATTGGCATTGTTTGGTGCACAGTACTCTTCGCCTGTCCACATAGGCGACTCGCTGGAGATTCGCATGTGGACGTCATCCCATGTAACGTCAAACACCCGCGAAGTTGTCTTCCAGACTTTGAACGCCGTAACAAGAAAAGTAAGCCGATATTCATGCGAAAGTCCAATGGCGTGTTTAGTCCATGCTTTTCGTGCCTTGTGGAATGCAGTTTCGTTTGCCCTTGATGCTCACGCCTACAACAGGTCGTACTAGACCGTGGATTCGCCAAGCTCAAGGATATGTCCCATCCGCCTCATGTCTTTTCCAGACTCGGTGGGCCTTGACAGCACTGCTCCAAGTTTATATCTGACTTTCTGACCCCAAGACCCTGGGGACACAATAATGGAAGATGCTCACGGTGATACGCACCACGAGTCCGGCGCTGATACTCAACAAATGTCTGCTCATCTTGCGATAACGTACTCGCCATGCTGACTTTTGTTCCGCAGTATGGATGTTGATGACGAGGATGCGGTGTCGCAGTCAGCCTCAAGTAGGCAACAAAGTCCGTACGTGTCTTCCCTGTCACACGTATCCGTTGTTGGTGCTGAATCTCAAATTGAGTGTCCAATACGTCAACCCAAACTGTGTGAGCGCACCCGATCTCGTAGAAGGACCACCCATACCAGCGCGGTGTAAGTAATCATCCTCGACGCAGGTTCGGATGGCTTGTAATCGACTTCGACAGATCACTATGGAGAGGCCGTTCAAACACAGTCCCGGCGATTTGTGAGTATCTGTTATGCTCCTATGGAGGCCTACGCTGAGCTTGTGGTTGATATGAAGCCTTGTCATCAAGAGATCTCATGATGAACCGCCCCTACACCGACTCTACGAGGTCGAAGTCGATGGTGCTGATCTCAATGTCATGTATTGCAAGCTGATCGCGCCGGCATTTCGCGTGGGTGACGTGCCAGCAGCATATTCTGGGAGCATTCCAGACGCAGCTGGCGCGTTTGTGCGCGTCTACAATCGTTGCCCGGGCGACGTGGACTCAGGCTTGTTGATGAGACAGTGAGTTCCTCCAATTTAGGTCGTGCACTCGCTTTTGTATCGACTCGGCGCTCGCAGGTACCGAAGATATCCTCGGCTGCTCGGGGATCTCTCAGCGACCCCCATTCGCTCTGATCAGATTATTGGTGAGTGGTATGCTCGATCGAGTCGCAAGGCAGCTCATTAGCGGCTTCACGCCATAGCTCCCGTCTGTCGAGTCGTGGAACAACTTGACAAGACTGACTTGGTGATCGAACATTTCGAAAATGGCAAGATCAGACCTGCTCTCGTGCCGATGGATCGCAACGACGTATGGTGCACAGAGCTCATCGGACCTGGAGAGGATATAGTATGATCTTCTTCACTTTTGCCTTCGCCTATCTGAACATGGCTTCTGATAGGCTCGGCCGACGATTATATGTGTGAACGGCTGCACGGAAGGGCGCGCATGGGAGGATGCCTTCACTGGGGAGGTCCGCTACTGCCGCAAATGTGGTAAGATGATGCATGTCGAATGTCTGGAAGCCGACGGGCCAGAAATCGTGGACTTGAGCGTGTACGCGGACTGGCTCGAAGAGTTCGACCAGGAATATCTTCGGTACCTCCTGCGCGCGCGACGTCCAAAGTCCAGAATGCCCTATAAGCCACCCGAGTTTGGGAAACACCTGGAAGTGGACGAGGATGTGGACGACAAAGATAACAAGATTCCCTGGCCGCCGAAGGTGACCTACGCCGAGGTGGCCTGCCTGCCGATTCGCCGCAGAACATCGCCTGGAGACGCGCCCCAGACCAACGAGATCCTCATCCAACATGTTCTTGACCTCCTGGAGAGGGGCGAGGTCCGGGAAGGCGACCCCGTCCCGCATCCCGCGGAGGGTGGGTGGTTTCACAAGGTGGCTCCGCAGGCTGCACTTCGCGCTGTGAAGGATATACTCTGCCGTGACTTGAGCGACGCACGTACAGATAACATGCGTTGGTACATATGTATTGGCTGCCACAAGCAACTGGTATAGTATGACTACTAGAAGTGCTTGCGTCCATCTGATCGATGCCGATATCACATCGTAAAATATCTAGTCGCGTTCAAGCTTCTTCGTTACCAGACGAGGGGGCGCATATATAGATAGCACATGTTCGTCCTGTTCACTGTCGTCGAATTTACAACATGGTAGGGGCAAATATATTACCGAAGTGCATCAGAAGTCGATGATTCTCGAGAGGTTGGCCCCCAGTCGTCGATGCTGAGATTTTAAACGGTGGCGCCGGTGTGGATGGCGAGAGCACTGCGCGCAGGGACGGTAGCGTCAAAGGAGCCGCCGGAAACGGTGATGCTAATCGGCGTGGTCAGGCGCTGTTCGATGAAAAGCAGACGAGAATTGCTCACGTATTGCCAGAGCAGGAGCCGTCGGAGGCGTCGCCGCTGATGACATCGCAGTAGGAGCCGTCGGCGAGCGAGGTCGAGAACGTAGTCGACCATTCCGAGTCCGCATTGTTGATAGCGACATAGCCGGCTGAGCCTACGTATCCCGTCAGCCTTCCTATCCTTCTGTACCGAGTCTCAGTCGCACTCACCCCGTCCGAACGCGATCTGCGAGCCTTGCGGGCTAACCCAGTCGGTGAGCTCCGCGTCGCCGACCTCGTTGCGGAAGGCGACCATGTTACGGACCGCGGGCCAGCGGTGCTGGCAGATCCAGCCGCTCGCGCCACCGTCGTCGGAGCACGTGCCGGCGTTGCCGTTGGGCGCGCCGTCGTCCGAGTTGGAGAACTCGAAGGAGGAGAGGATGCTGGGCGTGCCGTAGGGGTGCGCGAGGGAGAAGATCATGGCGGTAGTATAGATGTTGTTGGGCGAGTTGTAGTTGAGAGAATCGCCGCCCTGCGAAGGGTTGTGGGTGAGCGTCCAATACATGCGGTTGATGGCGATGCTACTCACCCGCTCGGTGTCGTGGTTAGCGACGAAGACGTTCGCTGAAGAGCCAGCGACCCACCCTAAACAAGGCATCAGAATGCGAAGACGAACAAAAATCAAGCTGCTTACCCTTGGAGTCGAGGTCCTGCAGCTGGTCGAGCCCGCTGTTGGTGAAAGCGTCCTGGATAGTATGGGTGTAGCGGAATTCCTGAACGTCCCCTGATAGCCGACGCAGTCAACAACTAACCTCCATCGACGAATGAAAGGCGCATACCATTTTGTACATACTCGGCCGGGGTGATGGGCTCGCCGTCGCCGTAGATGACCTCCTGCGTGATGTAGACCGACGAGTTGAGCCTGCTGATGATGGCCGCAATGTCGTCCGTCGGAATGTCTGCAAACACATGAGTCCCTGGTCCGCGCGGGTCCTTGAACATGACTCACGCTTGGAGGCATCAAGACGAAGACCGTCCACACCGAGGGAGATGAGGTCGTTGGCGTAGTCCGCGAGCTTGCCGCGAACGTAGTCGGTGTCTGTCGCGAGACTGGAGAACCCGTCAGCAACGCCAATCGCCGAAACATGAGCCGCGACTTACTCCGCAAGGTTGACCAACTCGCACGTCTGCACCTCCTCACGGTTCGAGTAGTTCACGATATCATCGCCCGACTCGAGCCCGCAGTGGTGGAAGTCCTGCGTCTGGTAGATGCCCGGGTAGTCGTAGTGCGTAAAGCTGCTGCCCGCAGTCCCAGTGCCCGAGTCCACGCCCGCCATATGGTTCCAGATGGTGTCTGCGGCGCGTCGCGTCAGCGCGTGCGGCGGTGGCACGACGACGATCATGACCACGTACCAGCGATAACGCCCACGCCTGCGTCGTGACACGCCTCAACCATGCTTCGCCGTCGTAAGTCGCTATCGAGCACACAAGAAAGGCGAAGATGATGCTTACGCCGCAAAGCCGTCGCGGTCGCCGCGCTTGCCCTGGAGGATGTAAGAGACGGGCTGGTAGTCCGTCCACCATTGGTCTCCGGAGATGGTCTCCTGGGGTGGACTGACTGGAGGGCTGCGTGAGCGCTAGTCAAGAGTGGAAGCGAGTAGTTTGCTTACCTTGCACGAAGCCATAGCCCGCGGGACCGATGAAGTCTGTGCACTCCTGCGCGATGCTGTCCCAGTTCCACTCAAAAATCTGGATGATGACCTTGTTGTCAGACGAGGGTGCGCGAGCACCGTGAGGCGCAGGCAAAGCGCGGGCGCCAATCAAGGCGGACGCGAGCAAAGCCGAGCGAAGTGACATCTTGGAGGTGGACGAGGAGGGACGGATGCGCCGAGGGCGATGAATTGTCAGGCAGGATATCTGCGGATTTTATACTAGCGCGCGGTCTCGCTCACGGGACCGAATCCAAGAGGGAGGTCAAATGGGAGGCTGCCGAACCAGACGTCGGTGATTGCGCCACCGCTCGACCGAAGCCTCTTCTCTGCCATTCGTTGTCGACGCGCCCATGCGGCTCAGAAGGAATCGCATGCACAAAATGTATGGTGGAGCAGGACGGAGAAACAAGAATGCCCCTCACAAGCCCTCGATGGGCTCAAGCAGCATGCAGCATGACGCGCAGGGGGTCCTTAAGATAGAGTCCGTGTCGGATGCGCGAGCCATCGCCAGGGTCATAGGGCTTTTTGACGAAGAGAGTTGCGGGCGCAGAAGGTGACCTGGGAGATTAGACTGTTTGTTGTATGCTCGCGTCTGAAGGGGGAAACTGAGAAGCATGTGCAGCGATCATGGACGTTGCGGACAAGCCTGTGATTATCGCCGGCCCGCGTGGCCGGTGACTACGAGTTCGGTTATCCCTTCCCACGACCCTCCTCTGCTTCCCAAACTCGGCCATCATCCATTGTGGCCCAATGACCGCCCGTGCCTATCCAAGGCTTCTCGAGACACGTTCATTCCCCCAACCCCTGACCCCCTCGGCTCTTTGTAGAGGTGTATGGGGCCCCGGACCTGCCTAAACTCGTAGCGCTCATGCTTTTTCTCCCTCACGAGGACGATTTACTCGACGATTCAGGCAATGTCCAACTCTGACCCGGGGAAATAGACGCAGGCTCTCTCACGAAGGCTAGCCTCCGGCGAGATCATCCCATCGCACCTCGTCCTTTCTCACCATGTCAGTTGCGAAATCGAGAACTACGACTCGATTTGGCCCCTCCTTCCTATCGTTCACATCACGCACGCTTCTCACGGGCGCTTCCCTTGAATTTTCCAACTCAGCGGCACCTAGCATCGTCGTTGACTGTCGTAATACCCGCACGGAGCCGTATGTGCGTAGCGCCGACTCTGTATGGCCGTAGCCCTTCGCAGAGTAGCCGTAGCCCATCGCAGTATAGCCGTCGCCTCGAATCAACGACCGGACACCATTCTTGTGGAGCTCGCTGCTGGCCAAAGCCATTCGCGCGGTCAATCATGTACGCGGCTAGGACCCGCTGACCAATTTTTCGCCAAGTTTGCGGCGTGAAGACTTTCCTTATTCGCCTCATCAATGCAAGATTGTCGAGCCTGCTAACCGTGGCTCTCCTAGCATTCGCACGCAGGCGTCCTCCGAAGCTTGGCGGGTGTGAGGACTGTTCGCCACGGTAACTTGGCCAGGTCATGTAGTAGTAATTGTCCTCCGTACGCTAGTCATAGTGCTGTCATCGTGTTCGTCGTCGCCGTCCCATGCCCCGATAGTATACAATGTGAATAGCTTCATGTGCTTCTGTGAATTCTTGGGCGTACCGTTCGTCGCGAGAGATCGGTGAGTTAGCCCCCTCAAAGCGACATCGCCCCCACATGCAGCGCCAGAGCGCTGCGCGCCGGAACCTTGCCCTCGAACTTGCCACCAGAGACCGTATACCTACGCGCGAGTTATCAGCATCCCCTCTTACGAAAAATTCCCTTAACCACTCACGTCGTCCCCGAGCACTTGCCCGCCACCACCTGCGCGTCAACCACGTCGCAGTACTTCCCGTCCGGCAGCGACGTCGCGAAAGTCGTCGTCCACTCCTGATCGACGTTGTTGATCGCGACGAAGCCGAGCGCGCCTGCGATGGATCATCAGCGTAAGCTCCCTTTCTCCCCCTTCGACCCCTCGATCCAAATGGAACTGAATACAAAAGGCGATTGACTCACCTCGCCCAAACGCAATCCGCTGACTCGACGGGCTGACCCAGTCCGACATGGGCACGTCGCCCACCATGTTGCGGAAGCCGACCATCCCGCTGATGGCGGGATAGCGGTGCTGGCAGAGCCAGCCGGACGCGCCGCCCTTCTGCGAGCAAGTACCACCGCCTGAAATATTTGTTAGCTGGTAATCCGACGAGTCAGGCGGGGAGTACAGAATGGATACACTCACCATTACCCGGCGCACCGGCGTCGTGGTCCGAGAACTCGTAGCTCGAGAGCACCGAGGGCATCCCGTACGGGTGCGCGAGCGAGAAGACGGTAGCAGTGATATAGGTGTTCGATGGCGACTTGGAGTTGAGCGAGTCTCCTTGCTGGTTGCGTGTTAATCGTCATTTAAAAGGCCGAATGGGGGAGAGAGAGAAACTTACACGTTCGGTATCGTGGTTGACAACGAAGACGTTCGCCGCCGAGGCCGGGACCCATCCTGCAAAAAGGTGATCAGCCACGGTAAGGAGTTCCTGCGCAATTGACGCACCTTTGCCGTCGAGGTCCTTCAGCTGGTCGATGCCTCCGCCTAGGAACGCGCTTTGCAGCGCGCGTGTGTAGCGGAATTCCTGAACGTCGCCTGTGAGAATTGATGAGTCAGGAGCCCAGCGCGGATTTGACGACGGCTTACCATTCTGGACATACTCCTCTGGCTTAACCACGTCGTCAGGGCTCGAGGTGACCTCCTGCGTGATGTAAGGATGACTTGCGAGCATGTCGATGATTGTTGCGACTTCGCCCGTAGGGATATCTGCAAAAGAGTTAGCTCGAGTAATGCACGCGACGAGTATCATCCATGCATGAAGCAACGGGAACACCAGTAACGGCGAGCAGACGAATGATAGAAGCATAATGACTCACGCTTCGCCGCATCCAGCCGAAGCCCATCGACTCCGAGTGACAGCAAGTCATTCCCGTACGCCGCGAGGCGCGCTTGCACATATACCGTGTCCGTTGCGAGACTGTCAACAATGTGTCAGCATCCCATCTCGAGGAACCCGCCTGTCTTCGACGAGCGAGGGCAGCAAAAGCGAGATCAAGAGAAACGAAACAAGGAGAAAACAGGGAGTATGACGAGAACCACGCGAAAGAGACCCAAAACTCACTCCGCCAAGTTCACCAATTCGCACGTCTGTACCTCCTTCCGGTTCCCGTAGTTGTTGATGTCGTCGTATGGCTCGAGCCCGCAGTGGTGGAAGTCCTGGGTCTGATAGATGCCCGGGTAGTCGTAATGCGTGAAGTGCGAGCCGCCCGTGCCGACGCCCGAGTCCTGACCGGACATATGGTTCCAAATGGTGTCTATAGGAGAATGGTGGTCAAACCGAGAGCGAGAACGGGTAAAAGAGAGAAAGGCGCACCGACGATGACCTTCACGCCGGCAGCGTGGCAGGTTGCGACCATGCTACGGAGATACATATCAGTAAGGGAGAGCCAACGAGCGACGAACTTAGACGGACGTCGCAAACTGCGTGCGATCGCCGCGCTTCGAGACCAGGTTGTACGACACGGGTTGGTAGTCGGTCCACCACTGGGGGCCTTGGATGTGCTCCTGCGGCGGGCTCACTGCGCAAAGGCGAGTTAGTCAAGATGCACCTCCATATACTGTCAAGGAACAACGCGCCTTGCACATAACCGTAGCCCGCCGGTCCGAGGAAGTTCGTGCACTCGGCGGCGACGCTCTCCCAATTCCACTCAAACATCTGCGCGATGACCGTCCTCTCGCTCGGCATGGACTCTGCATTGTGTACCGCGTTATTCACGATAGGGTGTGTAGGAAGGGCGCGTGATGCGCCCATGTATGCGGAAAGGAGGAGCGCGGTGCGGGGGATAGACTTGCCCATAGCGAGGGTGGGCGAGGATTAGGGAAGTGTGATGAGGGAGTGCGGAAGGGCGAGAGGAGGCACGATGGCGACCGAGCACTTTATACTTCCCGCGTCGCAGCCCGCGTGGCACGCTGCACATTAGCTTTGCGGAAGCGCCTTGATAGTTCCGCGCGCGTGGCTCCGAACGCGGTCCGAGGAAGAGGGAGCCACGACCTCGTTCCAGCGTCCATGATAGGTGAGAGATGGAAGCAATACTGGCTGGTTGAACAAATATTTGAACTTCATGTTGAGCTTGAGTGCGTGTTGTTCAGGTCCTGTGCGCGTGTGCGGGTGGCGAGCTCGCCCTGGGGATAGGCAGAGCACCGACGCTACTAGAGTTGAGTTCTCCATCGTAGCAGAGTACAATATGGTTTTCGCGAGCTCGCTACAGCGGGCGTTTTCAGTCAGAACTGGAAGTGGGCGTCAAGGTCGAAGGGCAACGTGGTCGTAATTGGCGCTCGCGCGTTCAATTTGGAAACTCGTTCGCACGATTTAACTTCGGGCTCGGTTGTTCCCGACCAGCATCTGGCTGTTGCTCGACGAGTGCCTATCCGACGTCGCATGATAGGAGTGTAGAAGTCTCCAGCTTCCTACCATGCACAACCCTCTTCTGCAAGTTCCGGTTGCCCAGAGTCTACCAGCACAAGCGCAGTGTCTCTCGCCTCTCTTCCTGATTCCCGAGCTACTGGTCGAAGTCCAGTTCTCCGCTCTATCGCCGTGAACTCCTGACGATCAGTACAAAGAGGTCTTTTCACCTGCTACTTGGTAGCTTCTCGCCGGGTTCGTCGCCGAGCGCAGCGCTTCTTCGCCCTATGGGCGCTACCGACGACGAACGATCTTTCCACTGACCCCATGACCATTCATGGGCCCAATCAGCTTCATCGCCACGCAGGTCGATCGTCTTTCTGGTTTCTGCCCTCGAGATTCGAAGGCCGCACACGCGCGACCTCCCGCGCCCGCGCCCTATGACGTCACGGATGCATGCGCCCTCCCCCTCGCTCATCGTCGCCCTTGCGTCCTGACTTCACCACGCGCATCGCGATATTCGCGCGCAACTAGCGAGAGAACCCCCAGATCTTCATCGCGCATACGACTCTGACTTCAGTGAGCGCTCATAGCGCACACCCTAACTTGTCTCGTACCCTATACCATCCTCATCCATCTTTCGACGGACTGACATCCCGGCATGCCTTGGTCATCCACACACTCAGGCTGGCGATCGCGCGCGACGCCCTACAACGGCCCTACCCCAGACCTCGCCGCCGCCGAGCTCAAGTTCGCCGTCAAGATCAGCGCGCCCGCGGGGGAATACCCTCTGCTCGCGGTTTTCGCGGGGCCCTCCTCTTCATCCACCCCTTCTTCCCCATCACCCTCGTCACCCTCGCCCGAATCCAACTTCGCCATCGACGCCAAGGGCCACGTCCTCCGCTTGGCCCCCGAGGACTTCACCGCGCTGACCGCGCTCGCTCGCGGCGTGGACGCGATGCACGATGCCGGGGTGTACGACGCGGAAAGGCGCGGCGCGTGGCGCGTCAAGAGCCCCATCACCTGCCGCCCATTCCACGTGCTGCTCGTGCCGCAGCCGCCTGAGAGCGCGGCGGTCGCGGTCGCGGCAGCGCAGGAGCTGGGGAAGGATCCGGTAGAGGGACTGGGGGATCCGGCGCGGGCGAGTGGGGGGCCTGCAAGCGCGAGAGCAGAGGCAATCGCGGAGGGGGAACTGAGTGCGGTCGAGGGGACGCCGACGCCGGTAGGTGAGTACTGGGTGGAGGGAGTGGAAGGGGCGGAAGGCAAGGGCAGTGTATATGTTGCTGATTGGGACGCAGAGGATCCGAAACCAACCCTACGCAGGACCTCCGTTTACGCGTTCAAGAAGGAGAACGCGGAGCTCAGTACGCCGGTGGGCGAGCTGACGCAGTTGCCCGCCGCGCTGGTGGAGTTTTTCGGGTTAGCGGAGGAGGCGCAGGGAGAGGGAGAGGCGGACAAGGAGGTGTTGGACAAAGTGAACGCATTGCTAAGGGGTGAGAGGTAGGAGGGTAGCATGGACACGTGAAGAGTCGAAAGCGAATTATGTAGGACTATATACATGTATCGTTACTACTTTTCCGGGTGAATCGATGTTCGTCCGCACCATAGCGCGTGATAAGTGAGCGAAGATCGCGCACTATACGAAGATCCCGAGTAAATCAACCACAGCGCTCGCGTTGACACTGATGCCAGCCAGCGCGCGCATATCTACGCGCTATGCGATTTCGTTCTCCGCGAGAAGCTGATAGCGATGAGAGATAGAGCTCGACATCAGCAAAAGCACTTACCATGTTCGGTATCCCGTTTGATATCGGATATTTGTGGCCACAATTTGGGCAGGTCATAACGCCTTCCTCGACGTGGATCTGCGTACACCTTCAGTCTATGCAGATGCATGCCGGAGCGTTATCGTTACCTCTAGTAAGACATGGTGCAGCGCCTGCAAGAACTCGTCGTCCATCATCTCAGGAATCTCATTCGGAAGCGATGTATCCCCAAGCTAAGCCTCGATCTCAGCATGCCTATCCCGCGAGACCAAATCGCGGACATGATGCTCGAGCTCACCTCCTTTGCCGCATCTACCAGAGCTTGCCACTCTATCTTCGGAAGGAATCCGCGCAGAAAGTCAGGATTGAATTCCGCATCTCGCAGCTCAATCTGTACATCGCTGAACCGGAGTGGGAAGTTATTCGAGGTGCAGCCCTTCACATGGCACGCGAGGAGGTTGTGGGTGATGAGGCGGACCATGATGAACCGGTTGAGTGTTTTCTGACGCGGTACAGTTGACAAGGGCCAAGCAGAGCGGGGCGATACGATCCCTAATCCGAACGTGACGGTGCGAAAGCAAAATCTCGAACATCACACCGTCACGCCACGCGAGCACAAGGCGTGCCGTGTTTGGCAACCCCTTTGACGCGGGCAAATTTCCGCATACGGAATGCCTTGTTCCTTGATCGCTTCCTGCGCGGGCGTATACAGTAGACGCGTCAATCAGCGCCGCGTCCCCTCTCACAACCAAAATTGCGTCCATCACAGGTCGGGTAGGCCTTCAGGAAGCGCAGCATGAGACCACCCTCGCCGTCGATCCCTGAGAAGGAGTTTGTGTTGCGAACGGTGCAGGAGGGTCTACGCCTCGACGGGCGGCAGCCGTTAGAGATGCGCACCCCGGAGATCACATTCGGACCAGAACTGGGCTGGGTAGAATGCGCGTTTGGGCAGACAAGGTGTGTAGTCGTACAAGGTAACCCTCGCATGCGAAGCTGATCGACGCGTCCTTTCTCCCCTTCCTCCCTTCCCCCGCCACCTACAGAGTCGTCGCCCAGGTTGACGCGAAGATGGTTAGGCCGCCGCCAGAAAGGCCCTTCGATGGAATCATCACCATACACTCCGAGCTGTCCCCCATGGCGTCGACGGAGTACGAGATCGGCCGGTAGGTGAGGTGCTTCCAGGTCTTGACGCGGCGCAAGGCTGATGGCCCTCTTCCTACCAACCTCTTTCCTCGTCGCCCGCTGGTCTGCGTAGAGCGTCAGAAGAAGAAGTCGTCATCACGCGCGTACTCGACAAGCTCATCAAGCGGAGCGAAGCTGTCGATCGGGAGTCGCTATGCGTGCTTGCGGGCGAGCGGGTGCGTCCTATGCAGCCTCGATTGCGCCCATTGACCTCACCTCCCCCCTCTCCTCCTAGGTATGGCACGTCCGCCTCACCATTCACTGCCTCGCCGACGCGGGGAATATGCTCGACTGCGCCTGCTTCGCCGCCATGGCCGCCCTGAAACATTTCCGCCGACCCGATGTCGAGGTCGTTGGCGATGAAGTCACTATCGTGCGTCTTTTCTTTTCATATGACTGCCACCACCCAACTAAACATCCCCCAGCACCCGCCCTCCGAGCGCGCCCCCGTCCCCCTCGCCATCAACCATGCACCCTACTGCCTCACATTCGCCTTCTTCGGCTCGGGGGCACCCCCGCTCCTGGATCCTTCCCAACTCGAGGCGACGCTCGCTCTGGGCACGCTTAGCGTCGCGCTGAACGCGCAGCGGGAGATCTGCGTCATGCAGAAGATGGGCGGGGCGCCGCTGGCGGCGGACGAGATTTTGGGGCTGGTGGACGTTGCGGTCGGGAAGGCGAAGGAGCTGGATGGGTTAGTCGAGAGGAGACTGAAGCAGGATTGGGCACAAAGGCATGTGGAGGTGAGGTGATGGTTTGATTCTTTATGTTTGGGCGCCATGTACGATCTGGGTCCGTCATGTTCTTCTTCGATCTTGTGTCTCTCAAGTGATTGCGCTCCATCCGTCTTTCCATGTAAGGTCCGGGGACATATGCACCCTGAGTTCTCTTTTCCCTCCTACGCTTCTAATCTCGCGCGGTTGTGAGCATCCAACGTCGTATCGGCGCGACCGAGAGCGATGCTATTCTCTAGTGGCTCCAGCTTGACCTCGGTACGTCGCTGCTTTCAAAAGCCGTACTATCGTTTGACCGACTCTGAGTTACAGTGGACGTTGTGTTAGAAGATGTCAGCGACCTACCGAGACTTACTGAGAGGAGCTTTCGTCTTCACGCCTGTTCCTCTTCCTCGGAGACTCAGCGCATATCTATCTTGGACCTTCATTATCCTCAGCCTCGCCTTCAAGACGCTCACCCCGTTCTGTGCGAGCTTTGCAGGTCTGCGAGGCGCGTGCAGCGTGTGGGCTAGCCGGTTGATAGACCCGAGCTCTTCCCTTCGACGCGCGCTCACGAAAGCTCTGTGTGGCTTCAGAATGGCATAATTCAGGCCTTCCGCGTCTCTGCTGCCTCAGAGACCGTCGCTGCTGGAAATACGACAAGAACTCCCAAATTTCTGCGAGATTGGCTCAGTGTTTGCAAGACTGGTTCAGTGCCTGCGAGCAACCGCCGCGTCGCATCGCGCATGGTCAGTAATTGATCTAATCGGCTTTTAAGACACAGCTCGGAACTTTTTTGCCCAAGACATGATCAAGGTGAGACAATGCCTTCCTGAGCATATATAACTGACCCCCGCGCAGCTAGATCTGCAGCGCGTACGTGTGGTCTTCGGGCTTGGTACGTGGTCAGAATTGCCCTCGCGTACACGGACTAACGGCTTCTGACAGAAGTTGAACATGTGCCATATCCACGCACGCAATGCGCAATTGGAGTACGAATCGAAGTTCACCCTCGACCTGCCAAACTGCAGCACGCTCTGGCGCCCCCATACGCTCGACGTCAACTCGGCCATACGCCACGCGATCCGGCACAGTCCTCTCGGCTATCTCACTTTCCCACATAGCGACCCTCCCAACCTCGATCGCGCTCTCCACGCGACCGAGCGCATCGATCCCGCAACCGCTCTGCCCTTCGAGATCGTGTCGAAGATCTTCGTGCACGTATACGGGGCCGCACCCCTATTACGGCGCTCTGACCAGATCGCGCACACGGTTGCGTGTGTGAACCCGCAGTGGCGCGACATCGCGCTCGCAAGCCCCGCGCTCTGGGCGACCATCTCCGTCGGGAACTGGACGGGGCGAACGGGCGACTATACCGCACTGGCCCTCGCGCGCAGCAAGGGGACGCCCATCACGGTCGCCTGCATCTCGCAGTCCGACAGCGTCTTTGAGGAATTCATGGGCTTGGTGCTGCCTCATATCGCGCGGTGGCGCACCGCCATCCTCTTGTATCCCTGAACACGTCACCTAGCCCTATCGCCTATGGGCCGCACTTCGAGTCCGCGTTCATCGATGTTCTACCCTCGTCGTACATCAAGGATTTCACCTTCCTCGCGCGCGCCACGAACGCGCGACAAATCGCGCTGTGGTGCAATGTCTACTCGTTCGCATTCGCGCTCCCCGCCTCGCGGACCGTCACGGACCTGATGGTCTCCGTCTACACGTCGGACCAGTTCTCAGCACTCATCTCCGCGGTGAGGTCTCTGCCGAACTTGGAGAACTTGGAGGTCCACTTTCTCTGGTGCTCCAGGGACCGAACAACGTCGGGCGTGGTCGCAGTGCCCGCACTCACCTCTCTTACGGTCTCCGAATCCGGCTACTTCATCCTAGACCACCTCTTCGCGCCCAATTTGCGCACGGTGGTGGTGATGGACGAGCACGACAGCATCGAGAGCTTGTCGAGGTTTGTAGAGGGTCATGACCCGTTTGGCACGATGTTGCGGCGCTTGGAAATCAGTATCCGCGCAGATCAAGTGCGGGTATATGGACCATTCCTCATTCCGATTTGGCTGTACCTGGAGCGCTTCGGCTCCATCCAGGAGTTTGCTCTTACTTACTATCGGGTCTAGGACTCGGAGCGCCTTATCACAACTGTCATCGCGTTGACATCCATCTGCACTCCTTAAAAACCTTAGCACGTTATCATCGCTTCGCTGTTCTCCCTCACTTTTTCTCGACCCCCATTCGTGTTCTCGGCATTCCAATCAAAGTTCAAGTTCAACCGTGACGCACCACAAGCCCGTGACCATGACGTCATGCCAAAGTCAATTCCTGTTTTGGATATCGGCCTTCATCGACGACACCGTACGTCTCCTTCACGGGTAGGATGGCAGACACTTCTGCAGCTAGTACTGGCCCGGCTGTGGCAAGCGCAACGACGGCGCCGTCGAGATCCGACGCCCCTTCGAGAGATGGTCGGGGTGGCAGAGGTAGAGGTCGTGGACGAGGGCGTGTGCGCGGTGGACGTGCCTCAGGCTGGAGGGCCCGCATTGCTGAGGGCGTGGCGGTTGCTGAGAGCGCGGCGGCTGATGAGGGTGCGACCGTCGGCGCGACCGAGGAAGTCGCTACAATGGCGGAAGGAAATACGTGGACAGACAGTACCACGAGTGCTACGCAACAGGCTCAACAGCGCCAGGCAGGGGAAGTTTCGAGAGACAAAAAGAGGAAGGGGAAGAAGCGCGCTAGGGTTGAATTACCGGGTGCTGAAGGCACGAGTGCCGCGGTCGCGGGAGGGGCACGAAATGCCGAAGGTGAAAGCGCGAAGGCGGATGTAGTAGAGGAGAACAAGCGCACGAAGATGGGAAAAAAGGACAAGGGGCCTGCGAAGGAGCAAGCTCCGCGCCCTACGCATTGTGAGTCAACATCCTCTCCTCCTACGTCAAAGCTCGCGAGCTGACGGTCCTTCATCGACAGTCTTGTCGCTCTCGCTGGTACGTCTATTACCATCTCTCCTTCCCCCATCTCTCCTTCCCCCATCCCTCCTTCCCCCTTCCCTCCTTCCCCATTCCCTCCTTCCCCATCTTTCCTTGCCCCTTGGCTCCTTCCCCCATCTCCCTTTAACCCGTTCATTCAGTATGCTCACACCACCCACAGGCAAGCGACCCCACGCTCCGCGCGCGCCTGACCGCCTTCGGCGACGCGCTCCTCGCCGCTTCGCCCCCCGTCGCCGGCCTCGACAGGAGCATCGTCATCGACCCGCGGCGGGTACACTTGACCCTGGGTGTGATGCGCCTGGAGAAGGAGGATTCGGCGACTACGGCGCCCATCGCCCCGACCGGCGCCCCGACCGCAGGCAGCGCTCACGCTCAGACCGAAGTCAGCGCTGCCACTCACGCTCAGACCGAATCCCGCGCGCAGACCGAATCCCACGCGCAGACCGAATCCCACGCGCAGACTGCACTCGGCGCCCTTCCCCCTCCCGCACCCAACACTCTCGCGCCCAACACTCCCCCAACTGCCACCCCCCCTCCACCTCAAAAAACCGTGTCCACCGCGCTCGCCCTCCTCCGGTCGCTCGCGCCCCAGCTCGCCGCGCTCGGCCCCGCGCGGGTCGAGCTGGACCGTCTCGGCGTGCTGAAGACGCAGAAGGGCGGGCGGGAGGCGCATGTGCTGTGGGTGGGGCCGAGGGAGGTGGGCGAGGGGGAGGGGGAGGGTGTTGATAAGGTGGAGGACGAGGGGGATATTGGGGTGGGGGAGGCGGACGAGGCCCCGCCCCCTGTGAATCACGACGGCTCAAAGAGCTCCCTACACGCGATCGCCGACCTCGTGCACCAGACCTTCCGTCGGGAGGGGTACGTGACGGAGACGAGGCCGTTGAAGGTGCGTCCTGCTGTGCTGGGCGTTGGTGTGGGTTCTATCCGGAGGGACCTCGCTCAACCACGCGCTCGTCTTCCTTCTAGCTACACGTCACCCTCCTCAACACCACGCACCGCAAGAAGCCGCGGAGGCGGCTCGCGTTCTCGTACACCGACGTGCTGCAGTCGGACGCGGTAAAGCTCCTGGGTGCGGTACTTCCAGGACACGCGAAGGAGGTGAGTGCAGTCCTCGTTCCCGCGAGTGAACAAGAACGCCCATGAGTGCGCACCAGGCGCCCGACGCGGAGGCAGCCATGCCCAAACGCGCCAGCACGGAAACCGCCATGCTCAAACGCGCCAGCACGGAAACCGCCATGCTCAAGCATGCCATCGCCGCCGCGGAAGAAGCTGAACTGGACGCTGAAGCGCAGGAGCAGATCGAGGCGGGCGGGGATGCGATTGTCCCCGATGTGCGCGCGCGGGGCGAGATTGCAAGGGTTGTGGCGGATGGTAAGATCGCGCGGGTGGTGGCGGATGGGGAGGTCGCGCGGAACGTGGCGGATGGTGAGGTCGCGCGGAATGAGGGAGAGAAGTCCGACGTCCGGGTGGATGTGGTGGAGGTCGATATTCCAGCGCACCCGGCTTCGGACGCGCACACAGCAGCGCCGAACTCTCACCCAGCAGCGCCAACCGCTGTGTCGGCGGCGTCGACCGCGCAACCTTCATCCGCAGTCCCCCGCCACCCCATCCCCATCTCTCTCGGCTCGTACGAAGTGCGTGCGGTACACCTGTGCGAGATGGGAAGCCATGGGCCCGATAACGAGTATGTGAGCGTCGGGTGCGTGGAGTTCTGAAAAGCGTTCAGCTGGTGTTGCGATAGCAGCGCGAGACCAATGGCATGGGTTTTGACTTCGTGTGCGACCTGCGTTTATATTCCCCTGGCATCCGACGGGCCGTTGGCCTCGTATGCCGCGCGCCAAGGGCTGCTTCGTATCCGGTGAGTTCTTTTCCCGTCCTACTAGCTTTTCAACGGAGGTCGTGGGCGGCGCGCGCCACGATAGAATCACAGGATGCGGGGCGCACGAAGGCGGGAGCGGCGCTTGTTTGTCTGTTGGTGCTGGCATGGTTTCGGGGGCGGATGGCGACTCTTTGGTGCAGACCTACACCTTATATCCTTGTGATTGGGGAGGGGCAAGGGGCAATGGGCGAGCTGGGGGAAGAGCCTGGGACGAGATGGAGGCAGGCGCAACTCCCAGAGAAGGGGAGAGCAGCCTCATTCACGCGATGAGGGGGATAATGGATCGCTCTGAATTCGTCAAGCTCTTGCACTGCCTTCGGGCCCGTCGACGTGCGCGACTCCGAAGGTGGAAAGTCCGGTAAGCCCCTAGCGCCTTCTTCGCGCGGCTGACGATGTTGTTCTCCCAGCGACCAGACCTCGCGAGAAATCCGACCGCCAGCTGCGCTATTCGGCGTGTCGGCAGTCGGTATATACGACTGTCGTTGCGGGAGGTAGGCGCCTCTCGCATGTATGGATGATACGGGAGATGCGAGCCGCCCGCGATGGAAGAGAAGAGCAACCTCATCAGCGGGACTCGGACCTCGAACGTGAGCACGCTCGACCACTCCCCGCACTGCTGCACAACTGTTTCTGATGCGGTATGAATCGTGGCTCCCGCTTCTGTGTCTTCGCCGTGATGGGCGCGCGCTGTCGCTGATATCGTAGTGCCGGATGGCGCTTCCAGAGGGCTATATAATGTGCGCATCCTCGATTGAGACGCACCCTTCGCCAGACCACCATCCTGAACAGTGTATCTAATCAGCGTCAACTCATGGATCCCGCAGGAGGGAGTACAGTCGGCCTCGACCGGGCACACGTGGTAGTCCTATCGGTTGGCGTTAACTGCGGTTTCCATGGTGCGTAGGCCGCCACCGAACTCTACAGCATCACCGAAGAGGATACATCGACAGGTATGCAGATGGAGTTGACGCTCGCCGTTTTCGCTACGTTGTTGTAAGGGCTTGTATCACCGGTGCAAGGCCAGTCTGATTCGTACAGACAATGGGAACACAAGTCAGCTCACCTGCTCGCGGCCGTCGTCCCGCTCGCCTTGTGCGCGACATTGGGGATCGTTGGACACATGATTTTCTACGTCTTGGAATTGACCAGATACCCTGGCGGTCCAGAGTCAAAGGCTCAAGTAGCTGCAGATTCCGCCCAACTTGCCGCGTCTCGATGCAATGTACGTCTCGTGGCATTCTCCATCTTGACGTCTACAGCTAGGTATCTTCACCTGCGCAGCTCGGAGGGGAGTTTCTTCGCCGCCATCTTGTCGAGTGGCGCACCTTCGCCTCCGCTGCCTTTGGGGGGTGTACCTCTGCCTATGCCTCCGGGGGGTGCGTCCCTTCAACCCTTCGAGGGTATATCACCTCCGCTGCTTCGAAGGGATGTATCGTCTCCTGCGCCTCTTGGAGAAGTAGAGTCGCCTCTGCCGCTTCGAGGGGGCGTATCTTCATCTCCACCTTGTCGAGTGGCGCACCTTCGCCTCCGCCGCTTCGAGGGGAGGGCGTACCTTCATCCCCACCGCTTGGAGGGGCGGGGAGCGTGTACTTGACGAGAGGTGCGTGCCTTCGCCGCCACCGCCTCAGGAGAGGGGGGGGGGGGGGGGAAGCGTGCGATTGACGGGAGGGCGGATATTCGCCGCCTCTCCATTGGACGGGGAGCCTGAGATGGACGAATAGGGGCGTGCTTTCACCGCCGTCTCGTTGACGGGCGTGAAGCCTGAGACGGACGATAGGAGCGGGGGAGCCTGAGATGGACGAGAGGAGCGGCGTGGAGTCGGAGGAGAAGGGAGGGACGAAGGTCGAGCGAGGGACAAGGGAGGGACGAGAGGGGCGGGGAGCGTAGATTGACGAGAGGGGCGGGGAACGTAGATTGACGAGAGGGGCGGGGAGCAGGCGATGGATGAGAGAGAGGGAGGGCAAGGGAGGGGGAGACGCGCTAAAAACAGAGGGCCACGCAGGCGAGGAAGAGAAAGGGACCAGAGGGTCGAGTCGAACAAGAACGGGAGAGTCGAGCAAGAACGGGAGAGTCGAGCACGAAGGGGAGAGTCGAGCAAGAAGGGGAGATCGGGACAAACGAGCGTAGGCGAGGAGGGGTCGATGGGTCGATGGACGGGAGGGTGATGGGTGCGTACGCGGAGAGCCCGTGGCCACCGCTGGAGTAGGATGCGGTTTGGGAAAGTCGTGCTTATGTTCGGATCGTCGGAGGAGAAGCGATCCGTTGCGGTTTTGTGAGTGTAGTGGTACTCGTACATTTCTCCGTCGGGAGGACGCACAAGCGAGGACTGCAAAGTCACCAGTGAAGTGGTATCACATCGCAATCGAGTTCAGTGCTCATATCCGACGTTCTATATGATAGATGTAGCCATCCTTTCCTGAATGTGATTGCCGAGGGAGGTGATTGCTGCAAGAGGGACCCGCGACGCTGCTTCCGGTCGACAGCAACGTCTTGGCTCCCTCTGGTCCCTTCCTCCCTCCCTTTACATCGTCACTAACCTTCCCATCCCCCTTCTCCCTCGCTCCTTCGCCTGCTCCTCGCCCCCTTCCCGCTCACCGTCCGCCCCCGTTCCCGCTCGCCCCCTTCGCCCCTTCCCGCTCACTCGCATCGTCCCTCCCTTCTCGCTCGCATCGTCCGGCCCTTCGTTGCCCTCGCTCCCTCGTCCGGCCCTTCGTTGCCCTCTCACGAATCCACGCCCCTCTCTCGTCCATCCTTCGCTCCATCGCGCACTCCCACCTTCTTCACCCTCGACTCCCCTTCCCACTCTCTTCACCCTCGACCCATCTCCCCTCTTCTCGCACGCTCCCCCTCGACGACGCGCCGGCGAAGATACGCCCCCTCTCATGCATCGCCTGCTCCCCGCCCCTTCTCGCTCCCACCTTCGCTCGTCCATCGCGCACTCTCGTCCATCACTCGATCCCGCCCCTCTCATCCATCGCTCACTCCCCGCTCTCCGAAGTGGCGGCGGCGAAGGTACGCCCTCCCCTCGAAGCGGTAGAGATGCGGGTGCGCCCCTCGAAGAATTGGGGGCGAAAACACACCCCACGAAGCGGCGAATCCCGCCCCTCGAAGCGGCGGAGGCGAATATACGCCCCTCGGAGAGGTGGTGGCGAGGATACGCCCTCCAAAACGGAGGCGAAAGCACGCACCCTTCGAAGAGGTGGAGGTGAAGGTCCACCCCTCGACGAGGCGCGGGCGAAGAAACGTCCCTCCAAGCGGCCTGGTGAAGACACGCCCCCCGAAAAGGTGGCTGCGAGAGTACGTCCGCTCGAAGCGGCTGAGGTGAAAGTACGTCTCTTCGAAGAGGTGGCGGTGAGTCCCTGCCCCTCGGAGCGGTGGAGGCGAGGGTACGCCCCTCTCGAAACGGCGGAGGCAAAGATACGCCCCTCCCTGAAGTGGAGGTGAAGGTCCACCCCTCGGAGCGGCGCAGGCGAAGATACGCCCCTCGGAGGGGTGGCGGTGACGTCGAAGGTGCTTCCTCGCGCTCTCCCAACGTGCTTCCTGTCGCCCTCCCGCCCGCTAACCCTCTCGCCCGCGTCCCCTCTCGCCCGCGTACCCTCCCGCCCGCGTACCCTCTCGCGCTCTCCCAACGTGCTCTCCGCCCGCGTACCCGCTCGCCCTCTCGCCCTCTCGCCCTCTCGCCCTCTCGCCCGCGTCCCCTCTCGCCCGCGTCGAGAATCAGCTCGTCCGGCGTCGAGAATCAGCTCGTCCATCCGCTCCTGCGATCCGAGGCGTGTCGTGTACTGCTCCTGCGATCCGAGGCGTGTACTGCGGGTGCGGGAGAGAGGAGGGAAGGGGGTATGGGAGTAGGGAAGGGAGAAGGGAGGAGGGGGGAAGGGAGTGGCGAGGGAGGGGGAGAAGGGAGGGAAGGGAGGGAAGGGAGGGAAGGGAGGGAAGGGGAGAAGGGGAGAAGGAGGGAAGGGAGGGAAGGGAATGCTGCGAACTGACGCGGGGTGCTGCGCTGCGATCGCAAGGTGGGCGGGGTGGGTGTGCTCGGCGCGTTGCTCGGGCTCTGATGTGGAGGGGGGGGGGGGAGGAAGGGCGAGGAAGGGGCGAGGCAGGGGTGAGAGGGTAGGCGAGGAAGGGGGGGGAAGAGCGAGGAAGGGGATCGGAGAGAGGGCGACGAAGGGGGAGACAAGAGGCGCGGGTGGAGGGATGTATGCGCACGGTAGGGGAGTTGCGGGCGGCAGGGGGCGGGCTCGTGTATGGCAATGGGAGGCGGACTCGTAAACGGCAATGTCATTGACACAAGCAAGGAGACGACGGCAGGCTGTGTGCGTACGTATCTGGACCGTGGTGCGCGTACGTATTGGGACCGTTGTGCACGTACGTGTCGGGACGGTTGCGCACGTACGCATTGGGACAGAGCAACCATCGTCACCGAGAGCGTTGGGTCGGAGGAGATCGGTGCAGAACGCGCGTGGTGGATGAGGCGAGCGGGGGTAGAGAGTGGGAGCTAGCAGGGGGAGGGTGGGAGCTAGGGGGGCGGTGAATGCAAGCTGGAAGGGTTGCGTATGAGAGCAGTGAGGTTGCGAGTCGCACGTCCAACAAATGCATCGCGCATCCGACAAGCGCATCGCCCACCCAAAAAGCGTATCCGTATCGCGCACACACCAGCCCGCCTCACCCACCCAGCCCCAGCACCCGCGTCCCTCCCTCCCCCGACCAACGATCGACGGCGGGAGACGCCGCGACGCGATCGGTCACGGCGCGGGGTCGCTGTGACACGGGCCGGCGCGCTTCGGCGAGTCGGGCCGGTACACGATGCGTCATGATCTGCCACCCGCGTCCGTTGTCTGTCGCCGTCCCTGTCCGTCTTCGAGCGCAGGCACGTCTACTGTCCTACACCAACCCGTCCCTTTTCCGTTGCCGACCCGTCCATTGTCTATCACCGACGCGTCCATTGTCCTCCACCGACGCCTGCTTCCAACGCATCTACCACGGTTTCTCACCTATATATGCTTGATCACCATCGCTCACTCGCGCGTCGCGAATTCTGTTACAACTGTCGCGTCTTCAAACCTCGCGTCTTCAACTGTGTACGCTGCTCCATCCATCGCGCTTGACGCTCGTGAAGGCTGTCGCCAGCACGATCACACTCACCCCACGCGCTCGCGGCTGCCTCGGCCAATCCGGCCGTGCACTCCTCGCTCCGTCCCCTCCTGTCTTCCTCTCTCAATCCTCTCCCTTCCCTCCCTTCCCTCCCTTCCCTCCCTTCCCTCCCTTCCCTCCCTTCCCTCCCTTCCCTCCCTTCCCTCCCTTCCCTCCCTTCCCTCCCTTCCCTCCCTGACCTCCCTTCCCTCCCTTCCCTCCCTTCCCTCCCTTCCCTCCCTTCCCTCCCTGACCTCCCTTCCCTCCCTGACCTCTACTCCCCTCGCCCTACTCCCTCGCCCTCCTCCCCCTTCCCAAACTCCCTCCTTCCCCTTAGTACCCCCTCGTTATCTCTCCTCCCCCTATATCCCTCCCTCCCCCCTTACTCCCTTCCCTCCTTCCTTCCCCTTCTCCCCTTCTCCCCTTCCCCCCCTCTACCTACTCCCTCGCTCCCCCTTCTCCCCCTTCCCCTCCCCCTTCCCCAACCCTTCACCCTGCACGGCTCGGGTAGGAGATCCCCGCACGGCTCGGGAAGCAGATAGTCGAGGGGGATGGGGGGAGGGGATGCGGAGATGAGCGATGCAGAGGAAGGGGAAGCCGACGCAGAGGGGGGTAAAGTGAGTGGGGAGGGGAGGGGCGACCAATGCAGAGGAGGACGCAGAGGAAGGCGGGAAGGAGGACGCAGAGCAGGGGGTGACCGACGCAGAGGAGGGGGCAGACCGATGCAGAGGAGGGCGCAGACCGACGCAGAGGACGGTAAAGTGTGAGGGGGCGAGGGGCGAGGGGAGGGGCAGCCGACGCAGAGGAGGGGAGAGCGGCCGACTGAGGAGGGGAGGGCAGGCGAGTCGGTGCGGCAAGCAACGCCCCCGACGAGTTAAGCAACTCCCCCCACGCGTCGATGCGGCAAGCAACTCCCCCCGACGAGTTAAGCAAGCCTGGGGATGCGCGGCAGAGGGGAGCACCCAGTGCCATGCGCTCTGGCGCCCTTTCTTTCGTTCGATTTTTTCGTTCCGTTTTACCGGGCCTTTTCGCGCGCTTCGTTTTCTCCCGCGCGCCTGCTTTCGTTTCGCGCGCTTCGTTCTCTCCCGCACTTCTGCTCGCCTCTTCTACTTCCTTCCACTCCCGCTCCCTCCCGCCGTCCTCCTCCCCCGCCGCTCCCGCCCGCCCTGATCCATTCTACTTTCTTCCTTCCCGCCGTCACCCTAACCCTAACCCTAACGGAATGTGGCGGAGGGCGAGGTCGCACTGAATGTGGCGCGAGGCGCGATCGCGCGGAACGTGGCGGACGGCGATGTTGATGCGGCGGCGGCTGGGAACGAGAGATCACAAATCCGGGTGGATGTGGTGGAGGTCGATATTCTAGCGCACCCGGCTTCGGACGCGCACACAGCGGGTCTGAACTCTCGCCCAACGGCTTCAAGCGCTCACTCAGCTTCCTCGAGCGCGCAACCCTCATCACCCACCCCTCACCACCCCTCCTCCACCCCTCACCACCCAACCCTCCCCGTCCCTCACCACCCCACCTCCATCCCTCACCGCCCCACCTCCGCGATAGTCGTCCCCCACCACCCCATCCCCATCTCGCTCGGCTCGTACGACGTGCGCGCGGTGCACCTCTGCGAGATGGGGAGTCACGGGCCGGATAATGAGTATGTGAGTGTCGGATGGGTGGAGTTTTAGGGGGTGGGGTGCGTGTGGGGTGGATTAGTGTGTGTGTGTGGGGGGGGGGGGGGGGTGGGTGGGGACATGGAGTCTCAAGGAAACAAAGAGTGGGGAGGTTAGGAGGTGTGGGAGGGCGAGGGCTTATGGGGATTTAGGAGGCGGGTGGGGGGTTTAGAACGCGAGAACGATAGCATGGGCTTGGTTGGACCTGCTTGTGTGGTGGACAGGCTCGGCTGTGAGGAGCTGTACCTCGAGGTGCGAATGGCAAACTTCGAGGTGCGGACAGCGATTCTCGACGAGGACGTGCACACCACGTGCGCGGAGAGCCCGCAGCTACCGCTGTAGTGATGCGCGGTTTGGGAGAGCCATGCTCATGTTCGAATCGTCGAAGGAGAAGTGATCCATTAATTATCATGTTTTCGAATGCTCCATCGTGTTTTTCTAATTGTACATCGACCCATCGACCCGTCTGGTAGAGCGCACATCGACCCGTCTGGCAGAACGCACATCGACTCGTCTGGCACAGAGCGCACATCCACCCGTTTGGCAGAGCGCACAAGACAAGGCTGCAAAGTCGCAAATGGTGTCACATAGAATCTCTCGCTCGCTCCCTCAACCTCGACTCCCCGCCCCCTCTCGTCCATCGCACGCTCCCCTTCCTACTCCCTCAATTTCGACTCCCCGCCCCTCTCGTCCGTCTCAGGCTCCCTGCCTCCCGACGAGGTGGAGGTAACGATACGCACCCCGAAGCGGTGGCTGCGAAGATACGCCCCTCGACAAGGCGCAGGCTCCCGCACCTCGAAGAGGTGTCGGACAAGGTGGCGGCGAATGTACGCCCCTCTCTCGTCCATCGCACGCACCCCTTCCCGTTCACCGCCCCCGCCCATTCATGGCGCCCTCCCCAATGTGGCGGAGGCGCAAATGCGCCTCCCTCCCCCCTCGAAGCGGTGGAGGTGAAGGGACTCCCCCTCAAAGCGGGCGTCGGCGACGGTACGCCGCCTCAAAGCGGCGCTCCCCGCTCCTCTCGTCCCTCCCTTCGTCACCCCCTTCTCCCTTCATCACCCTCCCAACCCCCCTCGCCGCCCTCTCCCCCCTTCTCCCTCCGCCCCGCTTCTCCCCCCCTTCTCGCTCGCTCCCTCGCTCCTTCGTCCCCCTCTTTCCCTCTTGTTCGCCTCGTCCCTCCTTGTTCGCTCGATCCCGCCCCTCTCCTGGGTGGAGGTGAAGATACGCCCCTCGACGAGGTGGCGGCAACGATACGCCCTCTCGAAGAAACAGGGGCGAAGGTACGCCCCTCTCGTCCATCGCTCCCGCCCCTCAAAGAAGTGTAGGTCGAATACACGCCCCTCAAAGAGGCGGAGTCGAAGACCCGCCCGTTCGAAGAGGCGAGGGGCGAAGACACCCCCCCCCCGGAAGCAGCGGGGGTGCGGGTGCCATCCAGGGAGCGGAGCGGAAAACAAGCGGGCAGGAACGGAGGGAACGGAGGGAGAGGGAACGGAGGGAGAGGGGAGAGGGGAGAGTGGAGGGGGGGAAGCAAGCGAGATGTAGCGGAGAGAACGGAGAGGAGGGGAAGGGGAGAGGGGAGCGAAGTGGAAAACCAAGCGGGCAGGAACGGAGAGAATGGAGAGAGGAGGGGAGAGAGGAGGGAAGAGGGGAAGGAAGGTGGTGAGGAGGGGGGGAGCGCAGACGAAAGGCGAGTGAGAACGAACGAAAGCGGGGAAAAGCCCGCGAAAAGGCGCAGGAAAAGCAAACGAAAAGGCGCAGAAAAACGAGCGAAAATGAGAAGAAGCGTACGAGATTGAAAAAACGAAAGGTACGAGATTGAGGAAACGAAAGGTACGAAATTGAAAAAAAAAAAACAAAGGTACGAAATTGGGAAAAAGAAGCGAAAGAGCGAAAGAAGAAGCGCACAAAAAAGCGCGCGGAAACGAGCGAAGACAGGGCGAGGGCGCATGGCAGGTGCACCTCTTTCCCCCTCCTCCTCTCCCTCCCCACTCACTTAACCCCCATCCCCCATTCTCTTCCCCCCCCCTCCTCTGCGTCGGTTGCTCCTCCCCCTTGCTCGTCCGCTCCCTCCCCTGTGTCGGTCTGCCTCCTCGGCTCCGTCACCGGCGAGGTGCTCCTCCCCTGCGCTGGTCACCCTTGCCCTTCCTTCGCGTCGGTCTGCCCCCCTTCCTCCGCGTCGGTCTGCGCCCTCCTCTGCGTCCGTCACCCTTGCCCTTCACTGTGTCGGTGTTCTCCTGCTCTGCATCGGTCTGCGCCCATCCTCTGCGTCGGTCTGCGCCCTCCTTCGCGTCGGTCGGCGCCATCCTTCGCGTCGGTCGGCGCCCCTCCTTCCCGTCGCCCTCCCCCTTCCTCCGCGTCGGTCTGGACCCTCCTTCGCGTCGGTCTGCCCCCTCCTCCGCGTCGGTCTGGGCCCTCCCCTCGCTCATCCGACCCCTCCTCCGTGTCGGTCGGCCCCCTTCCTTCGCGTCGGTCTGGACCCCTCCTTCGCGTCGGTCTGGATCCTCCTCTGCATCGGTCTGGACCCTCCTCCGCGTCGGTCTGCGCCCTCCTCTGCGTCGGTCTGCGCCCTTCCTCTGCGTCAGTCTGCGCCCTCCTCTGCATCGGTCTGCGCCCCTTATCTGTGTCGGTCTACCCCCCTTCCTTCGCGTCGGTCTGCCCCCCTTCCTCTGTGTCGGTCTGTGCCCTCCTCTGCGTCGGTCTCTCCCTCCTCCGCGTCGGTCTGGACCCTCCTTCGCGTCGGCCCGCGCCCTCCTTCGCGTCGGTCTGCCCCCTGCTCTGTGTCGGTCTCTCCCTCTGCCCCTGCGTCGGTCTGTGCCCCTCCTGAGCGGCGTCGGTCTGTGCCCTCCTTCGCGTCGGTCTGCGCCCTTCCTCCTTAGTCAGTCGGCCCCTTCCTCCTTAGTCGGTCTGTGCTCTCCTCCGCGTCGGTCTGCGCCCTTCCTCCTTAGTCGGTCTGGACCCTTCCTCCGCGTCGGTCTGGACCCTGCCTTTGCGTCGATCTCCCTATCCTCCTTAGTCGGTCTGCGCCCTCCTCCGCGTCGGTCTGCGCCCCCCTCTGCGTTGGTCTGTGCCCCTTCCTCCTTCGCATCGGTTGGTCTGGACCCTCCTTCGCTGCATCGGACTGCCTCCTCGCCTCTTGCGTCGGTCTGCACCCTTCCTTCGCGTCGGTCTGCGCCCCTCCTCCGCGTCGGTCTGGACCCTCCCTCCTTCGTGTCGGTCTGCGCTCTCCTCTGCGTCGGTCTGGACCCTCCTCTGCGCCTGTCGTCCCCTCTTCCCCTCGCGTCGGTCTGCGCCTTCCTCCGCGTCGGTCTGCACCCTTCCTCCTTCACTGCGTCGGTTCTGTGCCCTTCCTCCGCGTCGGTCTGGGCCCTCCCTTCACTGCGTCGGTCTGCCCTCCTCCTGAGCTTCGGTTCTGCGCCCTCCTTCGCGTCGGTCTGCCCTCCCCTTCGCTGCGTCGGTCTGCGCCCTTCCTTCGCATCGGTCTGCGCCCCCCCCCTTCCTCTGTGTCGGTCTGCCCTCCCTTCTTGCGTCGGTCTGCGCCCTCCCCTGCGTCGGTCTGCGCCCTCCTGAGCTGCGTCCCCCCGCTTGCATCCCCCCCGACAATCTGCGCAGGGTGGAGGGTACGGGGGGGGGACATGGAGGGAGAGGGGGGAGAAGGGGAGGGAGGGCATGGGGTGTGAGGGGAGGGGAAGTGAGGGCGAGGGAAGAGGAGAAGGGGGGATTAGGGGGGTAGATGGGGGGAGGAAGGGGGAGGGAAGAGGAGAAGGAGAGACGGGTGAGGGAAGAGGGAACGAAGGTGGAGGGGGAGAGGACGAAGGGAATGCCGCAGTGGTGGTAGGGGAGGGGAAGAGAGGAGGGAAGGGTAGCGGGGGGATATGGGAGGTGCGAGGGGCGCGTGGATAGCGGTAGCGGGCGAGTGCGATCGTGCTGGCGACAGCCTTCACGAGCGGCCAGCGCGATGGATGGAGCGTCGTACACAGTTGAAGCCTTGTAGACGCGGGAAATTGAAGACGCGGCAGTCGGAACAGAATTCGCGACGGGCAAGTGCGCGATGGTGGTCAAGCATATGTAGGTGAGAAACCGTGCATACATAGGCGAGAAAAGGTGATGGATGCGTCGGAAGCAGACAACGGACGGGTTGGCGACAGACGACGAACGCGTCGGCGACAAACAATGGACGCGTTGGTGCAGGACAGTAGACGTGCCCACGGTCGCAGACGGACAGAGAACGGACGGGTGTGGCAGATCGTGACGTGCACCGGCCCGACTCGCCCGCTGTGTCACAGCGACCCCGCGCTGTGACCGATCGCGTCGCGGCCTCTCTCCGCCATCCATCGTGGTCGGGGGAGGCAGGGATGCGGGTGCTGGGGCTAGGAGGGCTAGGCGGGCTGGTGTGTGCGCGATACGGATACGCTTGTTGGGTCCGCGATACGCTTGTTGGACGCGCGATGCGCTGGCTGGACCTGCGATGCGCTTACTGGACCCCAACCCGCGACTCGCACCCTCACTGCTCCCATACGCAGCGCCTGCCAGCTTGCTTTCACCGCCCCCGCTAGCTCTCGCGGCTACCCCCGCTCACCCCAACTAACACGCGCTTTCTGCCCAGTCTCCTTCCGACCCCAACGCTCTCGGTGACGATGGTTGCTCTGTCCAGATGCGTACGCGCACAACTGTACCGATGCATACGCGCACAGCGGCCCCGACAGGTACGCGTACAACGGTCCCGATACGTACGCACACAGGCGCAATGCATCCTGCTGTCGTCTCCTTGCTTGCGTCAATGACATTGCCGGTTCCGAGCCCGCTTCCCTAAGTACTGTTCGTCATCGATCATACATTCCTCCATCCGCGCCTCTTGCCTATCGCCATTCACGCCTCCTTCCTCGCCCTCCATCGTCACCCGCCCTGCGTCCCCTCTTCCTCGCCTCTTAACTCCCCTCTTCCTCGCCAGCCCTCCCTCGCCCTTCCTCCAATCTCCGCTCCCCACCAGAGCCCGAACAAAGCATCGAGCACAACTAGAGCCCTTTCTACACAACTACAGCCCTTTCTACGCACCAAGCAATCTGCTCGCCTTGCGATCACACCCGCTGCCTTTCCTCCTCAGCCGCGCCCTTCCTCGCCTTCCCTTCCCTCCCTCCCCCCTCGCTCGGCCCCTCCACGCGCCTCGGATTGTAGGAGCGGGTTGACGGCGTCCGGTCGAGCTGATTCTCGACGCGGGCGAGGGGGTACCACACTGGGAGAGCGCGAGGACGTCGTCTGGACGAGCGAGGGTGCCACGCTGGGACGAGCGAGGACGTCGTCTGGACGAGCGAGGGGACGGCGTCTGGGAGAGCGCGGGGGTACCACGCTCGGAGAGCGCGAGGACGAGCTGATTCTCGACGCGGGCGGGGAGGGTGGGGAGGGCACGCGGGCGGGGACGTCGCCGGGAGAGCGCGAGGAAGCACCTTCGAGCCGAGAAGAGGACGCCTCTTTGATGTCGAGAAGAGGACGCCTCTTTGATGTCGAGGAGAGGACGTCCTTTGACGCGGAGGCAGACGCTCCTCGACGCGGAGGCAGGACCTCCTAGACGCGGAGGCAGACCCTCCTCGCGGCGGACGCAGACCCTTATCGACGCGGACGCAGACGCACCACGACGCGAAGGCAGACCCTTATCGACGCGGGTGAGAGGGTGTGCCTAACGCAGCGGGAGGGTACGAGTCCACGCAGCGGGAGGGTGTGCCTAACGCAGCGGGAGGGACGAGTCAACATGTTGGGAGGGACGACTCAACGCAGTGGGAGGGACGACTCAACACAGTGGGAGGGACGACTCAACGCAGCGGGAGGGTGTGCCTAACGCAGTGGGAGGGTACGACTCAACGCAGCGGGAGGGTGTGCCTAACGCAGTGGGAGGGTACGACTCAACACAGTGCGAGGGACGCGTCAACGCAGTGAGAGTGTTTCTCCTCTCCCACCCTCGCACCCATCCCGCCCGCGCACCCCTCCCGCCCGCGCAAGGCGTCCGAGGGGATGAGACCGAGCCAGAGAAGCGCTCGACGACTGCTTTTGTATCGTACGGTCGTCGTGTCTGGCTGGCTTTTGGATCGTATGGTCGTCGTGTCTGGCTGGCTTATGTATTGTATACTCGTCGTGTCTGGCTGCAGCCTGCTGTCCGCGTCTGCCTGCGTCGCGTCTGGCTGCACCTTGCTCGTCGCGTCTGGCTGCACCTTGCTGTCCGCGTCAGGCTGCAGCCTGCTGTCCGCGTCTGCCTGCACCTTGCTCGTCGCGCCCCACGGCATCCCGCTCGTCGCGACGGCAGCCTGCTGTCCGTCGCGTCTGGCTGCACCTTGCTCGTCGCGCCCCAAGGCAGCCCACTTATCACGCCCGACCGCACAGCGTGTTCGGCGCACGACCACACCGCGTGTTCGGCGCCCAACCACACCGCGTTTTCGGCGCCAGCTTGCGGCCTATTTGCTGCGCCAGCCTGAGCTTGCGCCCTCTTCGCAGCGCCAGCTTGCGACCCATTCGCCGCGCCAGCTTGCGACCTCTTCGCTGCGCCAGCTCGCGACCTATTTGCTGCGCCCGCTGGGGGAGTCTAGATCTGACCGAAAGACGGTGGCGAGTCTGACCGAGAGACGGTGGGGAGTCTGACCGAGAGACGGTGGGGAGTCTGACCGAAAGACGGTGGGGAGTCTGACCGAGAGACGGTGGCGAGTCTGACCGAAAGACGGTGACGCCGATGCCCGAGAGACGGTGGCAAGTCTGACCGAAAGACGATGGCGCCGATGGCCGAAAGACGGCGACGCCGATGGCAAAATGGACGGGCGAGTGACTGTAGATTACGGGCGAGTGACTGTAGATTACGGGCGAGTGACTGTAGATCTTGTCAGGAACTTCGCGGAGGAAGTCCTCGAGAAGTGCGCGAGCGAATTACTCGAGAAGCACGCGAGCGGCTTACTCGGGGAGTACGCGAGCGGATTACTCAAGAAGTGCGCGAAGGAAGTCCTCGAGAAGTACGCGAAGAGTACTCGGGAGCTGCGCGAAGAGTACTCGAGGAGTACGCGAAGAGTACTCGAGAGCTGCGCGAAGGAAGTCCTCGATAAGTACGCGAGCGGAATACGAGAAGGACGCGAGCGGCTTACTCGAGAAGTGCGCGAAGCAAGTCCTCGAAAACTACGCGAGCGGGATCGTCGATCACAGGATTGGTGCGAAATTCGAGCGCCGACTTGCGAAGGCCGGTGCAGAGGGTCGATTGGATGAGCGCGCGGAGGGCCGATTGAACGAGCGCGCGGAGGGCCGATTGAACGAGCGCGCGGAGGGTCGATTGGGCGGGCGCGCGGAGTAGATGGTAGGTCGGAAGTAAGGATCGCACGGTGAGTGGGAAGACGACGCGGTGAGTGGGAAGACGGCACGGTGAGTGGGAAGACGGTGCGGTGAGTGGGAAGACGACGCGGTGAGTGGGAAGACCGCACGGTGAGTGGGAAGACGGCGCGGTGAGTGGGAAGACGACGCGGTGAGTGGGAAGGCGGCGCGGTGAGTGGGAAGGCGGCGCGGTGAGTGGGAAGGCGGCGCGGTGGGACTAAGGATGGATGAGGGGGAAACATGACAGAAGAGGTAGGGGAAAAAGCTATGCCCGACCTATAGTCGAGAAGAGAGAGAGGGCAGGGATGGAATGTGTGGAGGTGGGGATGGTATGTGTGAACGTGAAGATGGAATGTGTGAACGTGAAGATGAAATGTGTGAACGTGGGGATGGAATGTGTGGAGGTGGGAATGGCACGTGTGAGGGTGGGCAAGGGATGCGAAGGCGCGCAAGGGATGTAAAGTGGCGTACAGGGAAGCGCCGGAGGAGTGGGTCGGAAGGGCGGTCTGAACGCGAAGGAAGGGCGGTCTGAGCGCGAAGGAAGGGGATGTGAGGGTGAAATGCCCCACCACTAGAAGTCACGACCAGCAGGCCTCGCGGCATCTGATTGGATCGTACGTGGAATCATCGCTGCTGTCGATACTCAAGAGGTGAGTGGGCGACGCTGCCTCGCCACAGTAAGCACAGCCGCGGCGGAATCGGACGATAAACGAGCAGCCGCGCGGCCACGTACGAGCGCGTCCTTGCTCGGGTGACGTTGTGCAGCGCCTTGAAGGCTCAGCTGGAATGACGGGAGTACGCATTGGACCTGGGGCGAGGGTGCGCTCCAGCGGGTACGAGGTCCGCAACTGTCCGTGAGCGGGTTCGGTGACTGTCCTCGCAAATCCGGAGAAGACAGCTGAGAGCGGGTGCACATGAAGCTGGCGTCGGCGGAAGGTTTTGGGCGTGAGGGTTGACGAGCTGACAAGGAGATGGGCGAGGGAGCAAATTATGGGCGCGATGGAAAGGAGGCTCGGGCGGGTGAAGACGATGTTGGACGGGCAGTTTCCGCCCTGATTCCTGACGCTTTCGGCGCAGATGGTCAGGAAGAAATGTCAGCTTCTTCGCGTCCGCTGGCCGAGACGCATGAAGCAGGGCTGCGAGTCTTGGTGAATGGGAATCGATCCAACGCTCAAAGTCCCGCGCCTTCGGCGAGCTCGATCGCAGAGCGAACCACTTCAATGGAGTGCTTAATCGGATGTGGTAACAGTTGCATGTGTCGTAAGGAGGAAAGAGGTCGAACAGGCTTACGCAGCTTGCAAATTCTGAACGCTTGTTGACGACCCATGGCTCAAAGCAGATCCGGGTTACCTGACATGATCGCTAGACGAGTTACATATTCCTATCTTGTCGTTCACGATGATAATATCCTGAGGATCGACCAGCGACCGGGCAAGTATCCCCTGTGAATCTCTGTAAGTCACAGGAAGACTTACGCGAATGCTCATCAGCCATGATCGGGCGCCACCCCATTGGCAGGACTGCAGTCTCCAGCAGTAGGCATACGCGAGCTCGCGAGCGCCTGGAAATCCAGTAGACGAGTCCGAAGGCCGCGCGGGTTCTTGCTATTGCAGATACAGCGCAGCAGAAGTCCACAAGATGCCAACTCCATATTCGCTACATAAAGGGTAAGAAATTGGTTCAAGTCCGTGTAGAGAGCGACGGAGAGGGCAGGAAAAAAGCCAGAGGGAGGAGGAGTCGCGATGATGGCGGAGGGAAACAAGCATGGAAGCACGTTGGGGGATGTCACGCTGGTGACGCCGTCAATAATCGTCAACAAACAACGTTGTCCGCCACAGTCATGTTCCGCGCCCGTTCTGGCCGTCGCCACTTTGAGAAACCTTGTCTGTGCATGCACCAATGCGCTATTTGAATGATCTGCCTGCGCTGAACTTTTCACATACCGAAAGCAACATTTTCCTGCTCGCGGCCTTCGCCTCTTCGTCATGGGTAGGCTACGGCCTCTTTTCCCTCATTTTGTCTCTGTGTCGATTATCAACACGCAGTCCTTGCTGATGTTACTCGCAATACGGTTGCCTGCTATACCGCGTGCGCGTGCTGGTCGCTCCCTACGCGACTGCGACACAGTCTCCGGCCCTTTCAACATCGTACTTTCCAAGAACGCAAATACTCTCTGTCCCGCCGACGTCGTAACAGTAGGTGTTCAACCCGAATATGGCATCTTTATAGCACTGGTCGATCTGAAACTCACCCACTCACGGTTGCAGTGAAATGCCGCAGTCCACGAGTGATCTTCGTGGTGGGCACCCGCCATTGCTATCAATGGGCATAATATCACGGACTACGGCTCTACACACTCTTCTGAGACATCCGCGCCACCGCCTAGATGCTATCACAGATGAGCCTGCTTCTCTTCCGAGTCATGTCGCGCTTTCGGTGGAAATTTTGGTGAGTTAGGAATTCTCAAATTTTGGCAGTGGACTACTCCGTACTCCACTATCACAGACGGGAGGGCGGCGCCTGATACAGATTCCGATGATGGCTGACCGCTCTGCCACTCAGTCCAGATCCATTTCATCAATCCCCTCCCGCTCGTCCGTCGCTTCTACGTGACAAGAATCCCGCCGTTCTTGATGTCAGTGCAACTGGGGGCTGTTACAGTGGCATATTAAGCGCGTACTCGAGTACTCCGGCGTCAAGGTGCCTTACTCCCTCCCTTGTATCGACCAGTCCGCGTCAAAACATGGACCGTCGAGCATTAGGGCCGGTCGACGTTGTTGGAATGCAGTTCACCCATGTGGTCATATGCGTCGACGGTGTATTCTATGGTATGTCCGACGATTTAGAGTTGTATTCTTCCTATTGACAGGAATGAGTCTCCAGGAATGCAATTGGCACTGGCCACTGCCGCCGTATCGATCTTATTGTGAGGACCCGAACATCTTTCTCGTGTGAACACCAAAGATTGATCGTGCAGGCGCCGGCAACAACGATCGTATCGCCTCATTGCGGCCATCGTCGCACTCATCCTTTTCTCATCATTGAAAACGATCGGAACCATCCTATTCTACGCGGTGCAAATCAGGGCCAACTCGAGCTTGGCGATTAGTCCGATCAATCTTCGAGTTGTGGACATACTGCTTGTTGTGGCCGCTCGATGCAGTGTAAGTTGCAGCTTCTTCCGACTTATGTCTCGCGTTGAACCCATAACTCAGTACGTGACCGATATCTGTGTGGTTGTCTGGCGGGCTTGGGTGTTATACGCAGATAGCCGTCGTATCAAAGCTATCCTAGCGCTGTGTGTCGGCGCAGTTGTGGGTAAGTGAGCCTAACCATTCACACTACTCCTGATTGATCTTCGGGAGTCTGCACCATCGCTGACTTCGCGCGTATCACCTGCAAGCGAGTGCGAGGAGAGGAGATAGATCACCAAGCTGCATTCACGCTTATATGGGCTGTCCCTCTTCTACTCACCAACATCTTTACCACTGCGCTCATAGGCATGCGAACATGGTACGCAATGCTTTCTCTGCCATGAACGCGTTACTCACATATACCTTCAGGCGCTACCAGCGCGAGGCGCGCATCTTCCTCTCCCGAGGTTCACGAAGAACCGGTCCAGGGAAGGTACTCGTCGTGCTTCTAGAGACTGGCCTTATCTCTTGTTCACTTTGGGTGCGTCGTACGCCTGACACAGGCAGAGGGAGCCATGCAAGTAATAGCAAAATCAGATGGTATATATAATCCTGGCGGCCATAGACGACCCCGACACAAGCACTCCTGGCGATGTCATACTCCAGGCGTACCATTCTCTTTCTGTGAGCAACCCCCCGATCGCGCCCGTCCCCGGACCCTCACACGTACGTCCAGGGGATATACCCGACCGTCGTAATCCTTGTGGTGGCGATGCGGCGCCCTGAGACGGAAAGCTTCCTCGAGGTGGAAATTTCGCGCGGTTTGCGCTTCGAGGGACGCGTTGAGCTCGCGACGTCCTTCGCATGGGATCCTGCTACGACAGATAGTACGGCGCAAGATCATACGAAGACGCCCATTGCGCAAGCCCACGACGCGACCAGAGGATTGCTGGCGCACGAGACGGGGCTGCATCCTTCGAGCGGCGTCGCGGGCCCGTCTTCTTGCGGAGCTCACAGTGGGGGGTGGGTCCTGAGTGAATGTTGAACGTCTAGTCATCGAGTATGTACCTCCTAAACTCTGTACCGATAAAAAATATTGTGACAAATGCGTATCGGTAGCTGTTTGGCGCACGCAAGGACACTTTGCGCTTGGATAGACGTGAGCGTTACACGACGGCGCGTATGAGGGCTCACCATCACCTGAAGTCCCGTCTGGTTCTTATCTCCGGCGGAGGTGTCGACGATTTATCTAGATTCGCACGATATGACATCGCTTCGGCTTAAGCATAGGTTCGTCACAGCTCTGGTGAGACATCGTACTCCGAGAGCGGTAAGCAGAAAGTCAGGTCGTCGGGCCGCTTTGTCAGATCAGTACGATTTAGGAGAGCGCTCACCACCTCTCCTTCGACAACAACGAGGTAGACTATCTGGCGTGCCGTCGTCGTCAGCAGCCGGATAGGATTATGCGGGAGTCAGGAGACATACCCATAAAACACCGGTCGCGAGAAGGACCCGCTCTACGCTTGTCGGACCAGAAAGCCTTCCCAGCGAGCCTCTAATGTTGCGCTGGTATTCCCTGCGAGCTAATGGGTACGGCGCGAGCGGCCATGGCCCACTCACCAGACACGCCTCCCGATCAGCGCCGCGGAGAGGACATTGACGCAGATCATGGGCCCAAGCCACACCAGCGTGCGCAGCTCGTAGAACCAGATACGGTCTTGGAGAGGCATGTCGGACGGCCGCTGCCACGCCCAGCGAAGGCCGAACTCCAGCACCACACCCACTGCCGCCGTTCAGCACCATTAGATTGGATCCGGGGCTCTCCCTTACACGCAACCACGAGCATACTAGCGGACAGCGCGGCTTCTGCGCAGCGGCTACGCGGCCACAGCACTCACGCGCGCCAGACGACGACCGCCGCGTCCACCAGGTATTATGCAGATGACCTCAGTCGTCTGTCCCAAAGTCTCAATAGTCGCATACTCACGTTGCCCCGCGTCGCCATGAGGGCGAAGGGCTCCACGCCGTCCACGATCCCCGTCGCGTGCTGGCAGGAGGCGGGTGTCCGCGCTGAGCTCGTGCGATCCATCGCGAGGAAAGAGATCGCCAATGTGGAGCAGGTGCCAATGACTACGAGCGCCAGGACGGAGGGAGGAGACCAGGTTTGGAGACGCCTGGCAGTGCTTGGTCATTATCACGACCAGAATGTTGCGCCACGAGTCGTGAAGGCAAGCAGGGGGCAGGCATCGTCGATTCTAATCTGGCTCCCATAGCGCTCCAGGAATCCGTGATTCTTCAGCTATAGCCATCTGCGTGTACTTACAACCTTTTCGACGACGGACTATACAGCACGGCCGGACGAGATATTCTTTAGTATTGCGCTCCGACGTCCGTACGCACCCTCAAGCAATCCAGGTCGCCACAAGGATGGTCATTTGCACACCTGCAAGCAGAATTTTGCATGCGCACGATCAGAGATATGAAAAAGCGGCGAAAGGTGAGGTCGCAGACGCACCATAACACACGCATTCGACCGCAGTTTGCACGATCATTTCTGGAAGCCCAAAACCAGAGCAGGTCGAACGTAGTGGTCGGGCGGAGGACATGAAGGAAGCAAATGAGCGGAAACAATGAGACTGAGTGAGGCGGGCAAGGTGATACGGGCCTGCCTATGCAGGCCCCGACGTATATACGTCCACGGGGTACACATCTTGAGTGTAGCGCGCCTATCGCTGCGCCCGCTCGGGAGTCTTGTTAAATCACTGAGAGTTGCGCAGAGAACTGAGACGTCATATAAGTCAGTGCAACAATGCGGTGTGCAGAACACTCACGCGCATCGAGCACAGGGATCCGCTCCTCGACACCCGCGCCGGCATTTTGTTTCCTGGTATTTTGTTGTTTCCGGGTGTCGCTGTGAATTGTTGTACTCGCGCATACTAGTAATTATGGACCTGTCATAATTTGAAAGGAAACCAGGCACGAGGTGGAATGCGCAGAAGCAGCGAAGGAGCGAGTGGCACTGGGCCACTGGCAGACGGAGAGAGGTATACGAGCACGTGACTAACGCGCCTCACGGGCTGTCACGCTTGGTCACACTTGCCATCAACCTCAACGTTGTCCGCCGCCACCGTCATCGACGCCGAAACGAGGGCCGCCGTTGCTCACGACGACACGCAAGAGATACGACGAGAGATGTCTCGCCTACCGCGCCTGCAATCCTCCCCGACGGCCGTGCCGCCAACGATCACGACGCGCAAACGCGCCGCGGCCGAAATGCAACAAGAACAGGTAGCGCCTGCCAGCCGCAAGCGCAAAGCCGTCGACGACGATGAAGACGAGGACGAGGCGCGCGACCAACCGCGCAAGCTGCCAGCGATTGGCATAGGGCGCGCGAAACCGCTGCAGCCATCGCGGTCGACGACGAACACACTCGCTCGACCCACCACTCGTTCAGTATCCGGCGGCAGCCTCGCTCAATCCAACAATGCGCGCCCCAAGCTCACTGTACCTCGCGGGCCCGCACCCTCCCGATCAACGAACCTCGGCCGCTCGACCCGCGGCACGAGCGCCCCGCCCGCGGGCGCCTCCTCCGTCAAGCCACCGTCCCGCCCGGGCTTCAACGTCTCCACCAACCGCAAGCCACCCTCTGCTTCCTCCACCACCACCCAACCCCCCTCCACCCACCGCCTCTCCGTCCTCCACTCGCGCCTCGAAACCCTCGAGGCGCACGCGCTCGCCGCCGACATGGACGCCGAGCGCGCCAAGGCCGCCGCGATCCAGTCCACGCTCGTCGCCCAGCGCGAGGAGCACCTGGCGGGCCGGCGCGCGCTCGCCGCCGCGCAGGACGAGCTCGCGGACGGGAAGCGAGCGTGGGCGCGCGAGCGGGAGGAGCTCGAGGCGGACGGCCGCCGGCGCGACCGCGAGCTGAGGGAGCTCGGCGAGGACCTGCGGATCGCGCGCGCGGATTTGGACCGCGCGCGGGGCGAGGCGACGGAGCTGAGGGCGGCGGTGAGCGCGGGGAGCACCGCGCAGCTCACGCTCCAGGCGCAGAAGGCGGCGCTCGAGGCGCGGTGCGAGGCGCTGGCGTCACAGCTTGAGGCGGTGACGACGGGCAAGGAGAACGTCGCGAAGGAGAACGAGGACCTGCGCGCGGAGGTCGCGCGCTTGAAGGCGCAGGCGGTCAAGCACGAGGAGATCCGCCGACGGATGCACAACGAGATCCAAGAGCTGAAGGGGAACATTCGCGGCCGCGGCTGGGCGAGAACGAGGGGGCCGGGTCCGCTTCGATGGCGTCCGACATCCCTGCGACGGATTTGGGCGGAGCCCGTCGGTGCGCGCGGGAGGGGGTGGGGGGTGGGGGGAGTAGAAGGTGGGAGGGGGGGAGGGGGGCATGCCCTTCGAGAGACAGCTCGCGAGGGGCTGCGCCTAGGTGCGGGGGGCGACGCGCGGGGGTGCAGGGGAGGGGAAGGGGGAGGGGGGGACATAGCAGGTAGCACGTCGTACGTAAGTAGCACGCTGTACATATGTAGTTACTTCAATGAAAATGACTTTCTTGAAACAACGAACGCGCGATGCCGGAGTCAGTGAGGGGAAGAGGGGGGGACGACGGAACATGCGAGGAGGGGCTCACTAGAAGGAAGGGACTTGACGAGGGAGCCCCTCGCACTCTCAGGAATCGGATTCTACCATCATTTCCTACGACGACCATACGTGATTTCGAGATATGAGAGAAGGGAGGCGGAAAGTGAAGGCATCCGAAGGGCAGTCGGGTGCACGAACAAAGTCACGAGCATGTCCATTGTCGAGCGTGAACTTCGTCGCGAGGATGAGCGCGAGCGGACGAGATGGCTTAATCGAGGCTAGATTCCCTTTAGATGGTGGAGGGGAGCGAGGGGAAGGGAGGGGTTCGAAGGTAGGGACCCGACGAGCTGAACCCCGAGTCGAGTTTGTGGCTTACCGAGTTGGACTTATGACACGACCTGGATTCACGCCACGTAGCATACTCATCTCTATGTCGCGCGAGCACGCGGGAGGGGGGGAGATATGAAGCAAAGACATCTTTAATTTGGTATCTACTGACACCTCGTCTACTCGAGCATCGAACCTGTAGCTACACGAAGAAGGGGAGTGCTTACCCACACCACGCACCCGGAAAAGCGACCCCACCCTCTAGCGGGTGCACCCGAGAACGAAGGGGAAGGGATCCCTCCCACACCCCGAGTCTTCCCCTCGTCTTATGCTTCCCCCTCAATTCTCGCAGCGAAGGTGCGCTCAGCGCCTTCGGGCCACCCTCTCGCCCGATCCGAGTTCCCCACCTTCGTGGATAGCGAAGGGGGGAGGTGGGGAGGGAATATCATCAGGAGATCTGTAACAGTGTTAGTTAATCGGAGCTGCAAGGGAGCTCGAGAAATCCTACCTCTGCGATGACTCGATGCTCCCACCCCCTATCGCACCTTCGTAGCGTTGAGGGGTGGGGATATGCGTGGGGTGGGAAGGGTAGCTCACCCTCGTCGCACTCGCTCGACGAGGGCGCGAGGCATGCCTCCGGACGAAAAGAACCCAACAAAAAATGTCAGCGCGCTTCAACTCGTCGTATGAGGCGGGAGGGAGCGGTGGTGCACGACGAGGGGGTGCTACTCACGGGAAAAAAAGGGACGCCTCGTCGGGACCACTTACCGATACTCCTCCCCTCCCCTCCCCCCTTCAAGTCCTTTTCTGACGTGAACGAGGGGTACACGCCATCGACCCCGGCGCGGCGAGACAAAGGGGGAGGAGGGGTGGGTAGGCTGAAATGAATTCATCAGTATTGGAGTGCGAGGGGGCTTGTACGAGGCGTACCTTGCGAGATTGGGGAGAGGGGGAAGGGAGGACCCCTTCCCTCTTCGCATCAACTCGCCGAGGGGGTGAATGCACGCCTCTGGCGGCCGAGAATCAGTGATAAACCTGAGAAAGGGGTCAGCATAACGATGAGGCGGGAGGTGGGGGGTGGCGCAGGACGAGGGGGGCGACACAGGACGAAGGGGGGCTTTCATTCCGGGAAAGGGGACACCCCCCGCATTGACAGCCTTCAACTCTTCCTTTTGTGAATAGAACTCACCGACGCTCCTCCCCTCGTCTTCGAGCCTTCCTCGACGCAGAAAGGGGGTGCGCAACCCCTTCGCAACCTCCCCGTGACCCTCACGGGCGACGCCAAGACGAGGGGGAGGGGCTAAAGTCAATCTATCAGCATTGAACTGCGAAGGGGGAGGGGACCAAGCGCACCTCACGGAGGGGGTGGGGTGAGAGGACCCCCTCCTTCATCGCACCAACTCGCCGAGGGGGCGCACACAGGCCTCCGGCGGTTAGGGGGGTCGAGAAAAATCGTCTACAAACAAAATCAGTACGCCTTCGTGACAGGGAAGGGGTCGAGACAAGGGGGAGGGGTGTGTGGGGGAGTGATAGGGGAAGGCTTCTGATGTATACTCACCTGAACGCGATGGGGGATAGCTCCCCCTGCCCCGGTTCGACAAGGGGGAAGGAAGGGGATGGGCCCCCACCCCCTTTCGCATCACTCTCATACGCGAGCACGCGCGTGCCTTCGGCGATGGTGAGCGAATGTATTTACGAGGCATCTGACTCACCAGTCACACAGGGACCCACACCCCGCACCGCTGCTCGACGACCGTCGGGGGTAAGGGCGACAAGGGGTGGCGTGGGGAGAGGGTGCCCCACCCTCTTCGCATACCTCGTCTAGGGGGTGCGCGCGTGCCTCCGGCGGTTCGGGATCAGCGAAAAAATCGTCTCAAAAGGCGTCAGCACGCATTTTCAGGTAGGGGAGGGGGGAGTGGTGAACGGGGAAGGCTGATACGGAAGGGGTAGCGCACCCCCTTTGCACGACTCGCGCATGCCCCCCGACTGCCGCACGCGTACATCACCCCCTTCGAGATCGCCCGAGAAAGGCGACGGACCCCCACCCTCGATGATAAACTGCGGGGTCGAGGTCAGTGCGAACACGTTTTTCGACAAAGGGAGGACGTAACATAGAAGTCGTGCGGACGTCTCCGGTAGCAGGGGGGCTCTGAGTGAATGTCGGCGGGGTTTTTGCTCGGCAGGTGCGTTGGTCAGCGGACAGCGGCGCAGCGCAGCCGTGTCAACCGAAACCCCACGTAATAGGGAGGGGCGGTTCGGCGGCCGCATTGAAGGGTGAGGGCGAGACACGAGGCGCGGCGAGCGGGTAGGTATGGGTGAGTGGGGTTGGGTGAGGACAACGTCGAGGGTGGGCTGTGGAATGGCGCCGCAGGGCTTCGGTTAGCGTTATTTCGGCATAGAACGTCGCGCTCTCGACGGCGAGATCGGGGAGACAAAGGCGTCGACGTACGCGCAGACGATGCTCGCAGTAAATCTGCTTTTGAGCAGGTCGAAGACGGCGACGAGGGCTTGCACGTCGTCGCCGAGCAAGCAGCGTGAGGCAGGTGAGGTCATCATCACCGAGGGCGGGGAGGAAATCGTTGGGGCCGAACGAGGACGACGAGGAGCGCCGTCACTGCGAAACGTGTCAGTCAATATGCACCCCGAAGACGCGGCGAGCGACGCACTCGAGGCCAGCCCAACGATCGTGTACAGCGTAGCACGCACGAGAGTGCGTTTGGTGTCGATTGATGGTGCGCGTGCGTGCCAATGACTTGCTGTGGTGGTGGTGGTGGGAGAAGGAAGGAATCTGTGAAGGGATCAGCAACTCGTACGTGGAAGGGTGAGTGCGGGGACTCGCTCGTAGCAATGGTATTCCTGTGAAGGCAATCTGAGTAGAGTAGGACATCAGTACAAATGAGGTTAGTGAACAAGGGATGGACTTACAAAGTCAAAGGAGAGGACGAGACCAAACAACTGGAGACTGATTAGTGACAGCGGGAAGAGCGAGGGTTAGAAAAGCGCACCGACTGCGAATCAATCATGGGAAGTAAGTTAGAAGAGAGGAGGAAGATATTGGAGGGAAGGAGGGAGGGAGGGAAGGTTAGGTTGCTGAATCAAATGGTCAGACCAGTCACCTTATATACACCGCGTCCCGGATAGACGCCGCGCCCGGGCCCCGCCAAAACTTCCAGCCCATGTTCCGCCATCACTCCGCGAAGACCTCGGTGGGGCGCGCCCGAGTTCTGCCCAGGCAGAAGCGGAAGATTGGGGGAATAAGCGTGTTTCGCGCGCGTACCATCTTCCGCCTTTCCCTGCGCGAATGTCAGCGAGAACGCGGTGGAAAGTGAATCGTACGTACTTGTTCGGGCACGGGATGCCGTCGCCGGAGCGTCGGAAGGTAGGGTGGAAGGTTGGGCGGTCGTTCTTGCGCGGTGGGCCGTTGAGGGTGTGAGCTGCTCTGTGCTGTTCTCATCGAGCTCAGCGTCAAAAGCAAAGCCCCAGAGCGTACCTAGCGAGTACACGAGGCGGTAAGTGACGCGTAACAGTGTCTCGCGGTCGGGGGCGGCGCAGAAAAGTCAGGAAAATGTCGAACATGGCGCGATCACACTTGATCTCCATTTGGCAGGCTTTGAGCTGCGCCAAATCCAGCGCGTCGAAGCCGTGCCTCCAACCCCCTCAGCTTCCGAGAGCACCAGCGCGACCACGAGACACGTGTTTGCGATACTGTAGACATGTTGCGGGGGGCAGATTGGGCAGGGGTGGGCGGTGAATGCATGTCCCCCCGCCAAGGCGAGAGTGTCCGACCGAGCTCGAGCGCAACGTGGCGTTCGTCAACGCGGATTAGTATTCCGCAGGTCTGGATCAGTATGTAAGCATCTGGACGCTCAGTAGGTGACTATCGTCATACCGGTATGCGGGGGGAGGGGGGGTTGGGGACGGCATCTGTGCATGGTGTATGTCGAGTTTTCCGAGGCACCTCAGTGCGCTGGGACCGTAGATAGGTTATTAGTGGTGAAAGGGTGGTGCACTAATGTCGGTAGGAGCGAAAGTGCAGGGGGTGACGCGGCATAGGATGTCGCGCGCGGGGGGAAGGGGCGGTATAGGGCATTGGTGTTGGAGGGGAATGCGCTCAAAGGCTCAGTGCCCTATCTCAATGTGTCTAAAGTGAAGGGGGAGGGGTGAGCGATGTCGACGTCGCGTCCATCGTGCATGCATCCCACCGCCGACGTGTCCATTACCCTCATTACGCGTCCTAGCCGCACCAGGCGCGCCCCCTTCGTTCCAGAGGCGTCGTTCGCGCAAGATATGCGTCGATCACCACGACGACGCGCTTGCCGTCGTCGAATGCGCAGGGGACTCTGGCGATGGATGGGTATCGAGACGGACGCGGGGGACAAGAGCGGTCGGCAATTGCCGAGAACCGGCGGGGCGGGGCGAAGCGCCGAGTGCTTGTTGATCCCGACCGTCACCTTCGGCGGCGTCGTTCCTCGAGGTGCCTCTCCCCTTGTTCTCTCGTGCCGCGGGCGCGTTCCCCTCTCTCACATCTACCCATTCCTGCCATTCCCGCTCATATTTCCTTCCATGAAGCCAAAGTGTTGATTTCTTGCATTCCGTCCTGCGAGCTTGACCCAGCGGTCGACATGTTCGAGCGCCGCTATTATTCCCAAAACGTCTCAGGGTCGTCGGCGAGGCTCTCCGCGTGCAATGGCGACTTGTCGACCTGTCGCATGTCCGTCCTCCGCAGATCCCCGCCCCATGTTGCCTGTCCCGTACCGTGCCTCGCGTCTTCTCTCATTCCACCCCTCCCACGCAGATGCTTTCGTTGTCTGTGGGTCACTCGATTCATTCCCGTCTTCTCTCGCAACATATCTATTTACCGCCTAGGCGATGAGGCAATGTATCGCCGTCCGCCGAGCAGGCTAATACGATACGTGCTATGGTTTTAGAAGTACTCGTAATATACCCTGTCTCGCTCACCGTGCGTGATTCATGTTCGGGCGCTTGCGGAATCTGCTAGCGCGGCGATGTCAGTGAGCAGCGGGGCTCTCCGACTCGCTCAGTGACCAACTGTGTCCTCCTCGAAGGCTGTTCATTCCCTCCTTTCTAGCCACTCCTCCGCCCACGCTCCGATTTGTCTGGCCTTCCGAATCAATCGACCCGTTCGAGCTCATTACGCAACCTCCGCACCATGCCTCACCGCCGCACACCACATCACACGTTTCCACCATCGCGCCATCCCACAACTTGCTTCCCGCTCCCACCATCTCGCTTCCTGCTCCCACCATCCGGCTCGCTGTTGCGCTTTCCCTCCCGCTCGCTGTTGCGCTTTCCCTCTCGTTCCGCCACCCTTCCACTCGCCATGCATGATGACACTTCTCGCTGTTGCTCAGGTCTCCTTCATATCAACTTCTCCTTAGCCTTATTCCCTTCAATTCCTCTTTCTGTCGCAAGCTGTGCCGATGACTTGCTCAAAGGCCGTACTCGCACCCGAAGACTGCCACCCGTGCTCCCCATCCCGAGTGTGTGAGTTGATGGCATATCTGCTAGGTGTGTGTACTGTGCTTCGAGAGCGAGTCTAGCACTCACCCGGTGTCTGCAGGCTGTGGAGCAATGTAGCTCCGTGTCCTGAGCCCCTCTATCCCCTCATTTGTGTGCCAATCCCTTCCAAGAAAATCGAGGTCTCCCCACGAGTAGTCTATACACATCTTCTTGCATAGCTTCTACCTCTATACACACTTGGAAGCAATGAATTCTTGCTGAGCTTGTCGACAAAGCTTGCAACACTGCCATCTCATACCCTTGAGCCTCCGAATGTTTGTGCTGATTGCAAGACCAAGCCTGAAACCCGCAGTGAAGCAACATTGTGACATCCTAGTTCTTGTTTGACGTAACTTGGCAAGCAAAGTCTGTAACTCGGTCAAGGAAGTCCGCAGCCGCAGACAACTACGTATTCGATGCTTGCACGCCTGACGAGTTGTCTGGCTTGACCGAGTTCTGGGAGGGCAGCCAAGACCTGTCCAAAAGAGGGAAGAGAGGGAGAAAAAACCGTAGGACAGAGGAGAGAGGTGCTGAAGATGGGATTGAAAGGCATGTTGTTGAACCGAGTGCGTGCTGCCACCCCCCGCTTGAAGCAAGTCGAGAGCGCGAGCGGTTCGAACGCGAGCGCGGCCGGAGATAATAGTAACGGTCACAGTGGATCGGGAATGGGATCGGCGGGATGGGGAGGATATAGAGGGCGAGGGAGGGCAGATACGAGGACGAGGACAGCATAGAGTACCTTGTATTTTCTCCCTCTATCGAGCCCGCTTTGTCCGAGGGCGCAAATCGCAGCGGTTCGCGAGTTGTATGTTGCATTTTTTGGACTTGCGTTCACACCAAAAACTCGCTCGAAAAGGAAGTTCAACCGTGACCAAGCCAAGCCAGACCCTGCCCGAGCCCTGCCCGCGAGGCAAGGGTCGTCGCGCGCAGCCAGCGTACAAAGGCAAGCAGCTGGCAGAAGACAGCGCGGATCCCCCACCCGCATGACGTCGACGTCGCCCGCCCGCGCACGTGCACCGACCCCGCCCAACCGACGTGAGCAGCCTCATCCCTAGGCGGGGAGACGCGATCGAGCAGCCGTTGACAGGTGCGGGCAATAAGGACGGGATCCCAGCAGTCGAGAAGGCCTGCTGCGGCGTCTGCGTCGACGGCAGCAAGAGGCCACCACGCGCCTAACGCGACGCGTCCATGTGACACAACATCACGCGTCACCCTGTCATCAACGTTGCTCGCCACCGCCATCATCGACGCCGAAGCCTGCAAGGCCACCGCCGGTGCTCACGTCGACGACTTACGCACCCAAGACAACGAAGATGTCGCGTCTTCCTCGGCTTCAGTCGCCTCCAACGGCCGTGCCGCCAACGATCACGACGCGCAAACGTGCCGCAGAACAAGAACAACTGGCACCCATCAGTCGCAAGCGCAAGGCCGTCGACGACGATGAAGACGAGGACGAGGCGCGAGACCAGCCGCGCAAGCTGCCTGCGATCGGCATAGGGCGCGCGAAACCGCTGCAACCATCGCGGTCGACGACGAACACACTCGCTCGACCCACCACTCGTTCAGTATCCGGCGGCAGCCTCGCTCAATCCAACAATGCGCGCCCCAAGCTCACTGTACCTCGCGGGCCCGCACCCTCCCGATCAACGAACCTCGGCCGCTCGACCCGCGGCACGAGCGCCCCGCCCGCGGGCGCCTCCTCCGTCAAGCCACCGTCCCGCCCGGGCTTCAACGTCTCCACCAACCGCAAGCCACCCTCTGCTTCCTCCACCACCACCCAACCCCCCTCCACCCACCGCCTCTCTGTCCTCCACTCGCGCCTCGAAATCCTCGAGGCGCACGCGCTCGCCGCCGACATGGACGCCGAGCGCGCCAAGGCCGCCGCGATCCAGTCCACGCTCGTCGCCCAGCGCGAGGAGCACCTGGCGGGCCGGCGCGCGCTCGCCGCCGCGCAGGACGAGCTCGCGGACGGGCGGCGCGCGTGGGCGCGCGAGCGGGAGGAGCTCGAGGCGGACGGGCGCCGGCGCGATCGCGAGCTGAGGGAGCTCGGCGAGGACCTGCGGATCGCGCGCGCGGACCTGGAGCGCGCGCGCGGCGAGGCGACGGAGCTGAGGGCGGCGGTGAGCGCGGGGAGCACCGCGCAGCTCACGCTCCAGGCGCAGAAGGCCGCGCTCGAGGCGCGGTGCGAGGCGCTGGCGGCGCAGCTCGAGGCGGTCACCACGGGCAAGGAGAACGTCGCGAAGGAAAAACGAGGACCTGCGCGCGGAGGTCGCGCGTCTGAAGGCGGAGGCGGTCAAGCATGAGGAGATCCGCCGGCGGATGCACAACGAGATTCAGGAGCTGAAGGGGAACATCCGCGGCCGCCGCTGGGCGAGAACGAGGGGGGCGGGTCCGCTTCGATGGCGTCCGACATCCCTGCGACGAATTTGGGTGGAGTCCGTTGGTGCGCGCGGGAGGGGGTGGGGGGAGGAGGGGGGAGAAGGGGGGGAGGGGGGAGAAGGGGGGGAGGGGGGAGAAGGAGGGGAGGGGGGAGAAGGAGGTGGGAAGGGGGGAGGGGGGCATGCCCTTCGAGAGACAGCTCGCGAGGGGCTGCGCCTACGTGCGGGTGGCGACGCGCGGGGGTGTAGGGGAGGGGGAGGGGAACGGGGAGGGGGAGACAGGGTAGGTAGCGCGTCGTACGTAAGTAGCACGCTGTACATATGTAGTTACTTCAATGAAAATGACTTTCTTGAAACCACGAACGCGCGATGCCGGAGTCAGTGAGGGGGATGGGAGGGGCTGACCTCGAGAAGGGGGAGGGGATGAACACGCGAGGAGGAAGGAAGGGACTTGACGAGGGGGATCCTCGCACTCTCAGGAATCGGAATCTATCATCATTTCCTACGACGACCATACGTGATTTCGAGATATGAGAGAAGGGAGGCGGAAAGTGAAGGCATCCGAAGGGCAGTCGGGTGCACGAACAAAGTCACGAGCATGTCCATTGTCGAGCGTGAACTTCGTCGCGAGGATGAGCGCGAGCGGACGAGATGGCTTAATCGAGGCTAGATTCCCTTTAGATGGTGGAGGGGAGCGAGGGGAAGGGAGGGGTTCGAAGGTAGGGACCCGACGAGCTGAACCCCGAGTCGAGTTTGTGGCTTACCGAGTTGGACTTATGACACGACCTGGATTCACGCCACGTAGCATACTCATCTCTATGTCGCGCGAGCACGCGGGAGGGGGGGAGATATGAAGCAAAGACATCTTTAATTTGGTATCTACTGACACCTCGTCTACTCGAGCATCGAACCTGTAGCTACACGAAGAAGGGGAGTGCTTACCCACACCACGCACCCGGAAAAGCGACCCCACCCTCTAGCGGGTGCACCCGAGAACGAAGGGGAAGGGATCCCTCCCACACCCCGAGTCTTCCCCTCGTCTTATGCTTCCCCCTCAATTCTCGCAGCGAAGGTGCGCTCAGCGCCTTCGGGCCACCCTCTCGCCCGATCCGAGTTCCCCACCTTCGTGGATAGCGAAGGGGGGAGGTGGGGAGGGAATATCATCAGGAGATCTGTAACAGTGTTAGTTAATCGGAGCTGCAAGGGAGCTCGAGAAATCCTACCTCTGCGATGACTCGATGCTCCCACCCCCTATCGCACCTTCGTAGCGTTGAGGGGTGGGGATATGCGTGGGGTGGGAAGGGTAGCTCACCCTCGTCGCACTCGCTCGACGAGGGCGCGAGGCATGCCTCCGGACGAAAAGAACCCAACAAAAAATGTCAGCGCGCTTCAACTCGTCGTATGAGGCGGGAGGGAGCGGTGGTGCACGACGAGGGGGTGCTACTCACGGGAAAAAAAGGGACGCCTCGTCGGGACCACTTACCGATACTCCTCCCCTCCCCTCCCCCCTTCAAGTCCTTTTCTGACGTGAACGAGGGGTACACGCCATCGACCCCGGCGCGGCGAGACAAAGGGGGAGGAGGGGTGGGTAGGCTGAAATGAATTCATCAGTATTGGAGTGCGAGGGGGCTTGTACGAGGCGTACCTTGCGAGATTGGGGAGAGGGGGAAGGGAGGACCCCTTCCCTCTTCGCATCAACTCGCCGAGGGGGTGAATGCACGCCTCTGGCGGCCGAGAATCAGTGATAAACCTGAGAAAGGGGTCAGCATAACGATGAGGCGGGAGGTGGGGGGTGGCGCAGGACGAGGGGGGCGACACAGGACGAAGGGGGGCTTTCATTCCGGGAAAGGGGACACCCCCCGCATTGACAGCCTTCAACTCTTCCTTTTGTGAATAGAACTCACCGACGCTCCTCCCCTCGTCTTCGAGCCTTCCTCGACGCAGAAAGGGGGTGCGCAACCCCTTCGCAACCTCCCCGTGACCCTCACGGGCGACGCCAAGACGAGGGGGAGGGGCTAAAGTCAATCTATCAGCATTGAACTGCGAAGGGGGAGGGGACCAAGCGCACCTCACGGAGGGGGTGGGGTGAGAGGACCCCCTCCTTCATCGCACCAACTCGCCGAGGGGGCGCACACAGGCCTCCGGCGGTTAGGGGGGTCGAGAAAAATCGTCTACAAACAAAATCAGTACGCCTTCGTGACAGGGAAGGGGTCGAGACAAGGGGGAGGGGTGTGTGGGGGAGTGATAGGGGAAGGCTTCTGATGTATACTCACCTGAACGCGATGGGGGATAGCTCCCCCTGCCCCGGTTCGACAAGGGGGAAGGAAGGGGATGGGCCCCCACCCCCTTTCGCATCACTCTCATACGCGAGCACGCGCGTGCCTTCGGCGATGGTGAGCGAATGTATTTACGAGGCATCTGACTCACCAGTCACACAGGGACCCACACCCCGCACCGCTGCTCGACGACCGTCGGGGGTAAGGGCGACAAGGGGTGGCGTGGGGAGAGGGTGCCCCACCCTCTTCGCATACCTCGTCTAGGGGGTGCGCGCGTGCCTCCGGCGGTTCGGGATCAGCGAAAAAATCGTCTCAAAAGGCGTCAGCACGCATTTTCAGGTAGGGGAGGGGGGAGTGGTGAACGGGGAAGGCTGATACGGAAGGGGTAGCGCACCCCCTTTGCACGACTCGCGCATGCCCCCCGACTGCCGCACGCGTACATCACCCCCTTCGAGATCGCCCGAGAAAGGCGACGGACCCCCACCCTCGATGATAAACTGCGGGGTCGAGGTCAGTGCGAACACGTTTTTCGACAAAGGGAGGACGTAACATAGAAGTCGTGCGGACGTCTCCGGTAGCAGGGGGGCTCTGAGTGAATGTCGGCGGGGTTTTTGCTCGGCAGGTGCGTTGGTCAGCGGACAGCGGCGCAGCGCAGCCGTGTCAACCGAAACCCCACGTAATAGGGAGGGGCGGTTCGGCGGCCGCATTGAAGGGTGAGGGCGAGACACGAGGCGCGGCGAGCGGGTAGGTATGGGTGAGTGGGGTTGGGTGAGGACAACGTCGAGGGTGGGCTGTGGAATGGCGCCGCAGGGCTTCGGTTAGCGTTATTTCGGCATAGAACGTCGCGCTCTCGACGGCGAGATCGGGGAGACAAAGGCGTCGACGTACGCGCAGACGATGCTCGCAGTAAATCTGCTTTTGAGCAGGTCGAAGACGGCGACGAGGGCTTGCACGTCGTCGCCGAGCAAGCAGCGTGAGGCAGGTGAGGTCATCATCACCGAGGGCGGGGAGGAAATCGTTGGGGCCGAACGAGGACGACGAGGAGCGCCGTCACTGCGAAACGTGTCAGTCAATATGCACCCCGAAGACGCGGCGAGCGACGCACTCGAGGCCAGCCCAACGATCGTGTACAGCGTAGCACGCACGAGAGTGCGTTTGGTGTCGATTGATGGTGCGCGTGCGTGCCAATGACTTGCTGTGGTGGTGGTGGTGGGAGAAGGAAGGAATCTGTGAAGGGATCAGCAACTCGTACGTGGAAGGGTGAGTGCGGGGACTCGCTCGTAGCAATGGTATTCCTGTGAAGGCAATCTGAGTAGAGTAGGACATCAGTACAAATGAGGTTAGTGAACAAGGGATGGACTTACAAAGTCAAAGGAGAGGACGAGACCAAACAACTGGAGACTGATTAGTGACAGCGGGAAGAGCGAGGGTTAGAAAAGCGCACCGACTGCGAATCAATCATGGGAAGTAAGTTAGAAGAGAGGAGGAAGATATTGGAGGGAAGGAGGGAGGGAGGGAAGGTTAGGTTGCTGAATCAAATGGTCAGACCAGTCACCTTATATACACCGCGTCCCGGATAGACGCCGCGCCCGGGCCCCGCCAAAACTTCCAGCCCATGTTCCGCCATCACTCCGCGAAGACCTCGGTGGGGCGCGCCCGAGTTCTGCCCAGGCAGAAGCGGAAGATTGGGGGAATAAGCGTGTTTCGCGCGCGTACCATCTTCCGCCTTTCCCTGCGCGAATGTCAGCGAGAACGCGGTGGAAAGTGAATCGTACGTACTTGTTCGGGCACGGGATGCCGTCGCCGGAGCGTCGGAAGGTAGGGTGGAAGGTTGGGCGGTCGTTCTTGCGCGGTGGGCCGTTGAGGGTGTGAGCTGCTCTGTGCTGTTCTCATCGAGCTCAGCGTCAAAAGCAAAGCCCCAGAGCGTACCTAGCGAGTACACGAGGCGGTAAGTGACGCGTAACAGTGTCTCGCGGTCGGGGGCGGCGCAGAAAAGTCAGGAAAATGTCGAACATGGCGCGATCACACTTGATCTCCATTTGGCAGGCTTTGAGCTGCGCCAAATCCAGCGCGTCGAAGCCGTGCCTCCAACCCCCTCAGCTTCCGAGAGCACCAGCGCGACCACGAGACACGTGTTTGCGATACTGTAGACATGTTGCGGGGGGCAGATTGGGCAGGGGTGGGCGGTGAATGCATGTCCCCCCGCCAAGGCGAGAGTGTCCGACCGAGCTCGAGCGCAACGTGGCGTTCGTCAACGCGGATTAGTATTCCGCAGGTCTGGATCAGTATGTAAGCATCTGGACGCTCAGTAGGTGACTATCGTCATACCGGTATGCGGGGGGAGGGGGGGTTGGGGACGGCATCTGTGCATGGTGTATGTCGAGTTTTCCGAGGCACCTCAGTGCGCTGGGACCGTAGATAGGTTATTAGTGGTGAAAGGGTGGTGCACTAATGTCGGTAGGAGCGAAAGTGCAGGGGGTGACGCGGCATAGGATGTCGCGCGCGGGGGGAAGGGGCGGTATAGGGCATTGGTGTTGGAGGGGAATGCGCTCAAAGGCTCAGTGCCCTATCTCAATGTGTCTAAAGTGAAGGGGGAGGGGTGAGCGATGTCGACGTCGCGTCCATCGTGCATGCATCCCACCGCCGACGTGTCCATTACCCTCATTACGCGTCCTAGCCGCACCAGGCGCGCCCCCTTCGTTCCAGAGGCGTCGTTCGCGCAAGATATGCGTCGATCACCACGACGACGCGCTTGCCGTCGTCGAATGCGCAGGGGACTCTGGCGATGGATGGGTATCGAGACGGACGCGGGGGACAAGAGCGGTCGGCAATTGCCGAGAACCGGCGGGGCGGGGCGAAGCGCCGAGTGCTTGTTGATCCCGACCGTCACCTTCGGCGGCGTCGTTCCTCGAGGTGCCTCTCCCCTTGTTCTCTCGTGCCGCGGGCGCGTTCCCCTCTCTCACATCTACCCATTCCTGCCATTCCCGCTCATATTTCCTTCCATGAAGCCAAAGTGTTGATTTCTTGCATTCCGTCCTGCGAGCTTGACCCAGCGGTCGACATGTTCGAGCGCCGCTATTATTCCCAAAACGTCTCAGGGTCGTCGGCGAGGCTCTCCGCGTGCAATGGCGACTTGTCGACCTGTCGCATGTCCGTCCTCCGCAGATCCCCGCCCCATGTTGCCTGTCCCGTACCGTGCCTCGCGTCTTCTCTCATTCCACCCCTCCCACGCAGATGCTTTCGTTGTCTGTGGGTCACTCGATTCATTCCCGTCTTCTCTCGCAACATATCTATTTACCGCCTAGGCGATGAGGCAATGTATCGCCGTCCGCCGAGCAGGCTAATACGATACGTGCTATGGTTTTAGAAGTACTCGTAATATACCCTGTCTCGCTCACCGTGCGTGATTCATGTTCGGGCGCTTGCGGAATCTGCTAGCGCGGCGATGTCAGTGAGCAGCGGGGCTCTCCGACTCGCTCAGTGACCAACTGTGTCCTCCTCGAAGGCTGTTCATTCCCTCCTTTCTAGCCACTCCTCCGCCCACGCTCCGATTTGTCTGGCCTTCCGAATCAATCGACCCGTTCGAGCTCATTACGCAACCTCCGCACCATGCCTCACCGCCGCACACCACATCACACGTTTCCACCATCGCGCCATCCCACAACTTGCTTCCCGCTCCCACCATCTCGCTTCCTGCTCCCACCATCCGGCTCGCTGTTGCGCTTTCCCTCCCGCTCGCTGTTGCGCTTTCCCTCTCGTTCCGCCACCCTTCCACTCGCCATGCATGATGACACTTCTCGCTGTTGCTCAGGTCTCCTTCATATCAACTTCTCCTTAGCCTTATTCCCTTCAATTCCTCTTTCTGTCGCAAGCTGTGCCGATGACTTGCTCAAAGGCCGTACTCGCACCCGAAGACTGCCACCCGTGCTCCCCATCCCGAGTGTGTGAGTTGATGGCATATCTGCTAGGTGTGTGTACTGTGCTTCGAGAGCGAGTCTAGCACTCACCCGGTGTCTGCAGGCTGTGGAGCAATGTAGCTCCGTGTCCTGAGCCCCTCTATCCCCTCATTTGTGTGCCAATCCCTTCCAAGAAAATCGAGGTCTCCCCACGAGTAGTCTATACACATCTTCTTGCATAGCTTCTACCTCTATACACACTTGGAAGCAATGAATTCTTGCTGAGCTTGTCGACAAAGCTTGCAACACTGCCATCTCATACCCTTGAGCCTCCGAATGTTTGTGCTGATTGCAAGACCAAGCCTGAAACCCGCAGTGAAGCAACATTGTGACATCCTAGTTCTTGTTTGACGTAACTTGGCAAGCAAAGTCTGTAACTCGGTCAAGGAAGTCCGCAGCCGCAGACAACTACGTATTCGATGCTTGCACGCCTGACGAGTTGTCTGGCTTGACCGAGTTCTGGGAGGGCAGCCAAGACCTGTCCAAAAGAGGGAAGAGAGGGAGAAAAAACCGTAGGACAGAGGAGAGAGGTGCTGAAGATGGGATTGAAAGGCATGTTGTTGAACCGAGTGCGTGCTGCCACCCCCCGCTTGAAGCAAGTCGAGAGCGCGAGCGGTTCGAACGCGAGCGCGGCCGGAGATAATAGTAACGGTCACAGTGGATCGGGAATGGGATCGGCGGGATGGGGAGGATATAGAGGGCGAGGGAGGGCAGATACGAGGACGAGGACAGCATAGAGTACCTTGTATTTTCTCCCTCTATCGAGCCCGCTTTGTCCGAGGGCGCAAATCGCAGCGGTTCGCGAGTTGTATGTTGCATTTTTTGGACTTGCGTTCACACCAAAAACTCGCTCGAAAAGGAAGTTCAACCGTGACCAAGCCAAGCCAGACCCTGCCCGAGCCCTGCCCGCGAGGCAAGGGTCGTCGCGCGCAGCCAGCGTACAAAGGCAAGCAGCTGGCAGAAGACAGCGCGGATCCCCCACCCGCATGACGTCGACGTCGCCCGCCCGCGCACGTGCACCGACCCCGCCCAACCGACGTGAGCAGCCTCATCCCTAGGCGGGGAGACGCGATCGAGCAGCCGTTGACAGGTGCGGGCAATAAGGACGGGATCCCAGCAGTCGAGAAGGCCTGCTGCGGCGTCTGCGTCGACGGCAGCAAGAGGCCACCACGCGCCTAACGCGACGCGTCCATGTGACACAACATCACGCGTCACCCTGTCATCAACGTTGCTCGCCACCGCCATCATCGACGCCGAAGCCTGCAAGGCCACCGCCGGTGCTCACGTCGACGACTTACGCACCCAAGACAACGAAGATGTCGCGTCTTCCTCGGCTTCAGTCGCCTCCAACGGCCGTGCCGCCAACGATCACGACGCGCAAACGTGCCGCAGAACAAGAACAACTGGCACCCATCAGTCGCAAGCGCAAGGCCGTCGACGACGATGAAGACGAGGACGAGGCGCGAGACCAGCCGCGCAAGCTGCCTGCGATCGGCATAGGGCGCGCGAAACCGCTGCAACCATCGCGGTCGACGACGAACACACTCGCTCGACCCACCACTCGTTCAGTATCCGGCGGCAGCCTCGCTCAATCCAACAATGCGCGCCCCAAGCTCACTGTACCTCGCGGGCCCGCACCCTCCCGATCAACGAACCTCGGCCGCTCGACCCGCGGCACGAGCGCCCCGCCCGCGGGCGCCTCCTCCGTCAAGCCACCGTCCCGCCCGGGCTTCAACGTCTCCACCAACCGCAAGCCACCCTCTGCTTCCT